>NC_077229.1:293268657-293568657 GCF_027887165.1 Monodelphis domestica | reverse complement strand
ATAATAGTATCATAGATGTATCCTTGGAAAAGATCTTAAGAGGTCATAGAAGCCATCTAGCATCCCTCAATTTACAGATGAGAAAACTGAGGCCCAGAGAAGAATTAGCTACTTTACAAAGTGACACAGACAGTAAGGGCAGATCTGGGATTTGCCCATAAGTCCTTTAGTTCCAAATTAACCATTTTTTCCACTTCATTATGTTTTACCTTCTTTGTAACCTGTAGACTCGCTGAAGAAAGAGCTCACCCACATCATTTCCTTGCTGAAGCTACCTCAATCCCTAACACATTGTTGTTTGTCCTTCATTTTCCAAGATGAGTTACATCATGGGATGATGTCTTGACTTGCACATGAATTGGATTTAAATGAGACAGACAAAGTCATCAGCCTCCCTCTCTTTTTTTAAATTGCTTACCTTCTGTCTTAGAATCAAGACTAAGTATCAGTTCCAAGGCAAAAGAAGCAGTACAAGCTAGGCAATGAGGGATAAGTGACTTGCCTAAGGTCACACAGCTAGGAAGAGTCTGAAACCAGATTTGGACCAAGGACTTCCCATCTCTAGGTCTGGTGCTCTATCTCCTGAGCCACCCAACTGCCCTATCCACTCATTCTGCTAGGGGAAGTCTTCCCATGATTGGGAAACACATTCCTATAACTCGCCAAAAATTTTGAAGCCTGTTGGTTATTCTCAACCTTGTTTAACCTGTCCTTGGAGACAGTTTTGCTGGTGTGTGACCATTGTGCATGCTACAGCTTCTTGGAGCCACACTAATGTGCTAATGTATCAGATGAAAAAAATAAGCAGTTTGGATTTTAGGAGCATTTCTCTGCTATTGTGAATGTATTATTTTAAAGATTATAGAATCACAGATTTGGAGCTGGAAGCAAGCTCAGAAGCTTCAACATCCCTCTTGCTTCAACTCCTTCCTAGAGATGAAGAAATGTTTCATAAGAGCCTAGATTTAGAGTTGGAAGGGGACTTAGAACCACTTATTTCACAGAGAAGACAACTGAAGCCTAGAGGTTAAGTGATCTGCCAAGGCTCACGTTGCCATGAAGTGGGTTGGCAAATTGTGAACCCAAGTCTTCTTAACTGAAGTCCAGTGCCCACTCCACTATTTCTCATACCACATTCATTCCCTGTACCGACATAAAGTTGTGAAAGTTTGGGTCCTCCACTCTAAAAAGTGGAGTTGTTTCTTCAATTTGAACTGAACTTTTTTTAGTAGGATTCTGCAGTATGAGGATGTGTTTCTAAGAATTGCTCATTTTCTCAGACCCTTAATCACACATTAGTCATTCTAAGAAATGTTCTGTTCTTTTTCATTAAGCAGATATAGTTAAATCTTAATTTAAATTAGGTTGTGACCTACTCATGTAAAAATCATGGCAGTAAAAATCAGAGGTAAGATTTGAACACAGGTCCTCTAAGACTAGAGTGGATGATCTTTTCCTATACCAAGATCTATTATTATCTCAAGCAATAAGCATTCATTAAGGTCTTCCACTATGTTAGGCATTGTGCCTGGTTGTATCATTTGCTACATAATGCAAAAAAAAAAAAAGAAGAAGAAGTATAAGCTCTCCTTGAAACAAAGATCCTTCTGTGAAAAAAAAATAAAGAACTATTGATTGAAGCCCCCCACGGAAATCCAGCTGACCAACTGCAATGACTTGTTCTTGTCTCTGTCACTCACTACAAATGCATTAAATAAACCCTTAAGACAATCTGGAAAAGTGAAATTGTTCTCCTCTCTCCTCTGTGACAAAAATGAAAAAGAAGAATCCTTGCAAATGGTATAGTGACAAGAAAGATGATGAGAAAGTACTTGTGGGTAGAAGAGGTTCAGCTGACAAAATGGAAAATTCAAATTCAGACTCTGATATACAGCACAAACACTAACATTTTATGCAGTCTTAGGCAGTTCTTTCTCTCTAGGTTTTAATTTTGTCCTCTGAAAAATTAAGGGCATGGAGGTTGAACTAGATGTCTTTCCAGGCCCTTTCAGGTTTAAATCATTAATCCTGGGAAATGGGAATAAAGTATTCATAGAAATATATGTCCCTGGCAGGGTAGTTGACCAGAGAGGAATTTGTTGAAAACCTACCCACCTGATTGTTCATGGATGGACAAGAGTGCAACTGAGGTTATGCAGATTATGCAGCATAATGGAAAAATGTTGGTACTGGATTCTGAAAGGATATGGTTGGAGTGATTATAGTGATTGGACTTGCCTGTTACAAGCCACTTTCTGTCTCTTCCTCAGGGTTTTCTTGAGTTAAACTGACTTGCCTACCTGTCAATAACATTTGGCTATCAGTTATTAGGGATGTCTAGATCCCTCTGCAGAGATTGTTCATTTCATTTAATGAATGTAGTAAACTAGGTTTTAGGGAATATTCCTTAAACTTCTACCCAATGTAGTTTAATAATAATAATCTTTAAGTATGAAAGGATAATAGGACCCTAGATCACTGGATGAAGATGGATAATGTCACATAGGAACTATCTTGTAATTAGCTGAAAGAAACAGGCTTGGTATTATATATAAAAATATTAATCAATCAAGTAAACAACCAATGTAGTAGTCAAACACTCTAAGTTCCACTTCCATTCTTTTCTTTTTCTTCTTTCTTCCAACTCCCGCCACCTCATTGACCATATTATTAAAAAGACCAGATTACTTTTGTCAAGTACAAGGTTACTATAATCTTTCACAACTGTTTGCTGAATGATCTTTCCTTTCGCCTGATCCACTTTCCTATTTCTTAGCCAGTACCAGATAGTTTTTGTAATTATTGCTTTATAATATAGTTTAAGATCTGGTACCAGTAGACCCATAGATAGATAGATAGATAGATAGATAGATAGATAGATAGATAGATAGATAGATAGATAGACAGATAGAGAGAGATATTCTAGTTCAATAGAATAATAACTTGGTAATTTAATTGGGATGGCATTGAATATATTGAATAAATAGATTAGTTTAGGTAGGATTGACATTTTAATTATATTGGCTCTGTTCATTCATGAACAATTAATATTTCTCCAATTATTTAAGTCTGATTTCATGTGCATAAAAAGTATTTTATAATTATATTCATATAGTTTCTGGATTTGTTTTGGAAGTTATACTTCTAGGTGTTTTATTATATCTACAATTATTTTTAAAGAGTTATCCCTTTCTATCTCTTCTTGGAGAACTTGTTTGTGATTTACAAAAATGCTTATAATTTTAATGTCACAAATAAATAAATTTTAATTGTAAAAAATGCTAGCATGCACCTGAAATTCCAGTGAACATATATTGAATTGTATATAGAGTCACATTCATTAAAATAAAAAATGGGAGTAGGGAAAAGAGACTAGATTAGTAGCAAACTGTTTATCTACCTGAGATCAGAGAGCTTGGATCAATAGAACATGATATCAAGCCACAAATATAGTGACATATTAAAAACAAAGAGATAGTAATATGAGAAAGTAGACAGCTTCAAGGATCATAATCCCTTTCAATGGAGAGTAAAGCTAGTTATAGACTTAAAATAGCTCTGTCTGTCCCTTTACCATACATGTATCCTGTGTATGTGACTCACCAGCAACGTCTGAGCCCACTCATCTGATGTACTTGTGTATCTTGTGTGCCCCTAGACTTTGGGCATAGGGGGAATGCTTTGGGCCAATTATCCTTATTATATCATCTTATAAATAACTTTGCTAAAGTGTTTTAGTCTACTGGTTGATTATCAATGAGAAGTATACTGTTGGGGACTCATAAACAACAGTCCTAGAGGCAGAGCCTCTCAAAGTTACTTCTAGAACACTTAGGAACTGCTTTCTGGGGACCCTAATGTACGTGTGTATGTGTGTATGTGTGTGTGTGTGTGTGTGTGTGTGTGTGGGAGAGAGAGTTTGAGGGGGAGTACAGAGGAAATGATACAGTTTATTCCTATGGTAACTATCTTAAATTAATGTAAGAAAGATGAACTTATTTCATTTAAAAGTAGATCTAAAATTAAAATGACTTTTAAATTGATCTTCAACTTGATGATCAGCAAAATTCTACTCTACTACTATATGTGTGTGTATATATATATATATATATATATATATATATATATATATAATCTTTCAAGTATCACACAGCTATGGAAATTACTACAACCCTAGAACATTGTGAATCCTCAAAATGAGATCCATAATAATTCAAAAAGAGTTTGCCTTAAATATCCATGCAGAAAATAAAATAAACAAAACAAAAACTGAGTGGCAAATGACTATTATCTAGAATAGACTGTGGACAATTAGTTGGACAACTACTTCTGTGTTTATCCAGAGCATCAGCTCAGAAATACAGGACCTGGGTTCTAATTGCTTTTATTCTCTATTGGCTATTTTGCTTCTATCCAGTCCAAAGATAAATCCTCTTCAGATATGAGTGAAGCAATTCTACTTTTTCTCCCTTGCCTGTTATCAACCCACCCATCCTAAGTAGTCATTCCAGTCCTTCTCCAGACCTTCTCTATTTCCCAACAAAGCTTAGCAATCCTTTTTTATCTTTCCTTTTCCTTTCCAGCCTCACTTCATACTAAGAGTTAGAATTTATATAGAGCATTATGGTTTGCAAAGTACTTTACAAATATTATCTCACTTTATCCTCACAACAGAGCTCAGGGATAGGGGCCATTATTATTATCTGTACTTTATAGATGAAGAAATTGAGATAAACAGAGATTAAAGTATTTACTTAGGGTCATAGAACTAGAAAGTTTCTAAGGAAAAATTTGAACATAGCATTTCCTGACTCCATGATCAGTTCTCTAACCACTGTGAAACCTAGTTAAGTTTTACAAATCCTTACATTATTCTAATAAAATTATGTTACACATTTGTATTCCATTGTTACTTTCCCTTTATTCCATCTTTGCTATGAATCTTTTAAAAAAAACTAAGTTGGCATATGAGTTCCCTAGGAATCCACAATAATCCCCATAGAAAACTTTTTTCCTCCACATCAAAACTGTTTCCCAGATTGCTGGAAATTTCATTCCTGATGGTTTCCTATCTTTCCTTGGATTCTTGTCTTTCCTCTCTCCTCCTACAGAATCTTAGTCCTTTGGGATCTTTCAAATTCTTTCATTAAATGTTGAAAAGTTGGTCCCCCAGATTAGGGTCACATTATTTCTGACAATGAAGGGAACCCAGTTCTGACCTAAGCTTCTACCCAAACAGCAGTACCATACTTGTGATTTGGAAGTTGTCCTGCTCAGTGTAAGACAACATACTTGGCTGAGATTTCTTGCTCTATATTAAGATTTTCTATTTTACTAATTTTAAAAAAAATAGCAAATATCCATTAGCCAAGGTAATGGATACAAAGAGGAAGCAATAGGATAATAGAGTAGATTTAACAGCAGAGCCAAGTTTGAATCTTGACTCTCACTTAATAAGCATAGGCTTGGTCCTCTTTAAGCCTCAATTTTATCTTCTATAAAATGGTAATAACATTTTCACTACATACATATACCTAACAGAGGTGCTGCTAGGATAATACTTTGTGAGCCTTTAAATGTTATATGAATACACATCATCACGAGAAGGGTCAAGCTATTATTAGAAAGCACTTTAAAAACAAAAGAAAGAAAAAATTGGCCTCAGATACTTCCTAGCTGTGTGGCTCTGGGTAAATCATTTAACCTCAATTGTTTAGTCTTACTGCTCTTCTGGCTTGGAATCAATACTTAATATTATAAGGTAAGAGTTTATTAATTATTTTTAAAGCAATTGTTGAAGAATTAATTGACTGCTCTGCTCTTTGTTCTGTCTTTCATTTGTTACTAATAATAGCTATTATTTATATAATGCTTTAAGGTTTGCAAAGCACTCTCTTTGTTTTTCACTTGCTCCTCACAACAACTCTTTGAGGAAAGTGCTGTTATCATCCCCATTTTACAGATGAGGAAACAGAGTTTGCAAAATATTAAGTGACTTGTCCAGGATCACACAGCTAGTAAGTGTCTGAAGCAGAATTGAAACTCATCTTCTTTATTTTGAGTTCCAGCATTCTTAATTCTATGACACCAATGGCCTAGGTGAAAATCAAATGGTCATTTCTTTGTCTTTCTCTCCTTTTCGAAATCCTGCCTCTTCTAGGGATATTATGCCCCTATCTTTATGGGTCAATCTTTATTGGACAATTAATATAACCCAAGGCAAAGAAGGCAAAGAATCATCCTGACCAAAGAAGATGACAGATCATGAAAGAAGTTAAGGAGCAGCCAAATCAAAATGTCTAGGCAGGAGGTAGGGCAACACTGTATGATGGTTAAATGCTAGACTTGTAGTCAGGAATAGCTGGATTCAAATCCTGCCTTAGGCACTTCCTGGCTGTGTGTCCCTGGAAAAGTCACTAAATTACTTTGAGCTTCAACTTTCTCATTTGTAAAATGGCCAGGGAGGAGGTGGTAGGGGGATGCTACAAAAGAAATTCATAGTAACAGTTCAGTGCCAAGAAGTCAACAATGATGGATTAGGTCCAAGAGAACAGAGCAAGAAAGAGAACTGTAGATGTTAAAGAGACGACAATGTATCTCATGTAACTTCTCTGCCTTACACAGTGTTCTTTCAATGGCAAGTGGTCACATTCCCTCCTTCCTCTGCTGTATAGGCATATAAATAGACCCAGACAACTTCCCCTCTTTCTGCTCTGAATCTTGAAACACAGAATCACATCTCTCTCTACTTAGCAGGCCTGTTACTTTTTCTGATCATTTCCCAAAGCAACGTTCCGAGCCTTGCCTGTGAGGTTCCCATGGTCATTTCTTTCACACGTCATATGTGTCTCTCAGCCCAAAAAAATCTAAGGACAGCTCTAGCAACTCAGTGAGAAAACTAAGTCTCCCTGCCAACTCAAATCCCATTCACCCCTGTCTCCTGGAAAATTAGAGACTTCAAATCTTTCAAAACATGCTGAGGGATTGACAAATCACTCTCAGAGGGAAAAATCATCCTTTTTCTCTCTTCCTCTCAAAGGCAACACAGAAACAAATCCTAAACCCCAATGCTTTTGCCCCCTCATTGTCACATTCCATTCCCAGGCCTGGCTGATGAGGTGGTCTGGGAAGTATTCTGGCTGGGAGAGATCACATTGCTAAATGGGGACGTGAAGGAGAATGTGGTTTCCTGAAAGTTTCCAGCAAGTACATGGGAATGAGACTCTTGAAAGAGCCATGAAGCTGGAAGCACTTCCCTTTGGAGAAACACTTCCAATTCTCTCCCAGAGCCAAGTGTAATAACAGCTCTGACATTATTATTACAAAGGGGAAAAAATCATTCATACAGACTTGCTGCTGTAATTTGGGTATTTGAAAGCCACACCTACTTTGAGACCTGAAAGCCATGTGGTTTAAGATGGCTTCCACACAAAAAAGGGAGTTGTTAGTCATACCCATACCACCAATTATTGCTCAGGCTCTTCGAGGGTGTCAGAGAAAGCTTTAAAAAAAATCTGCTTTAAAGCACTTTTTAAAATATTGGCCCTATTCTACCTATATGAGATCCATAGCCACAGATTTTTCAGCCCTATTCTTTTCCCTTCCTTGACCACAGGATAGGACTCCAGATATGGGCAAGAGGCTCTGGTAACGAGCTCATCATTCTGTGGAACTCAATATAGTAATAATGTGTTCAGGAAGATTTTCTGCAGTTGCAGGCCATTTTTTATTTTTTCCCTTAATGAAAGTGCTTTATTTAGAATAACCCAATGGCTCCCAGAAGGTATCACGGCCTCCCACCATGTACATGTGTCCTTTGTTAGATGGCACGAGTTTCTCCAGTGGATGTTGTATACAAACAAAAAAAAAAAAATAAGCAGACAAAAAACTTTAGGAGACAAGCACTAAACATGACCCACTGCTGTTGCAAAGGAGTAGGATGCCTTACTTTAATTTTGTTTTTTTTTTAAACATGCAGAAGGTTGAATGTCACCAGGAAAATGATCTTTAAGGAGAAATTACCAGCTTAACAAACCATCTGCCACATCTTCATTTTTTTAAACCCTTACCTTCTTCTGTCAGAATCAATACTATATATTAATTCCAAGGCAGAAGAGTGGTAAGGGTTAGGCAATGGGGGTTAAGTGACTTGCCCAGGGTCACACAGCTAGGAAGTATCTGAAGCCAGATTTGAACCCAGGATCTCCTGTCTCTAGACCTGGCTCTCAATTCACTGAGCAATCCAGCTGG
This sequence comes from Monodelphis domestica, assembly GCF_027887165.1. Lineage (NCBI taxonomy): Eukaryota > Metazoa > Chordata > Mammalia > Didelphimorphia > Didelphidae > Monodelphis > Monodelphis domestica. The sequence continues at coordinate 293,560,407 of NC_077229.1, read as the reverse complement.
CTCCACACTTTCATCATGTAAGCATATATATGGTTTAAAACAAATCTCAATTTTGGTGAAAGGAGAAGTAATAGTCTTATCTTGTGTAGTGAGACCAATTTCCTATCATTTCATTTGTCATTTAGCAGTTTGATAGTTGTAGGACTGGGTCTCCTATAGAGAATGGAGGAAAATACATGAAACCAAGAGAAATTTTCAACACAAAAAACCCACAGGTTTAACAACTTAAACCTTAGCTTGGAGTCACAGGATCTGAGTTCAAATTATAGCTGTCACTTGTTATTGGGTGACCTTGGATAAATCACTTAACATCCCTTGGACTCAGTTGGCTCATTTGTAAAATGCATGGAGTCAACTAGCTGAATTCTAAAGTCCTGACTGGCTCCAGACTTATGATGCTATGTAATAATAATATGTCTACACATTCCAACACACCTTCCCACCTACCCCCCAAAAAATCATATATCTATAATACTACTGATTTTTCAGGGACACTAAAGTTTTGAGTCCATCATTTTTAGAATGTATCTATAGTATTATCGATTAATACCTTTTGAACATTCATAGATCTAATTGCCAGTCTTTTTTTAAAAAGCCATAGCGTACACAACTGGGAAGAAGACATGCTGATACAGATCAAACTTAACAATGAAAATAAACATAACTTGAGCAGATTACCATACTTGGAAGTTGTATACCTTTGAGTACACAATTACATCTTCAACAAATTGCTTTAAAAATGATTAAACTCTTACCTTCTCTCTTAGAGTCAATATTAAATATTAATCCCAAGGCAAAAGAGAACAGTAAGGTTAGACAACTGGGGTTAAGTGACTTGTCCAGAGTCACAAAAATTGAGACCAATTTTTTCTTTCTTTTTTTTTAAAGTGCTTTCTAATAATAGGTTGGCCCTTCTCATAACAATTCATATTCATGTAACATTTAAAGGTTCACAAAGTATTATCCTCACAGCACCTCTGTTAGGTATATGTATGTAGTGAAAATGTTATTACCATCTTCATGCATCTTCTGTTAGAATCATAACATGAAAATGGGAAATCAACACTAAGTTCAGGTGTTAACTCCATTAAAATCAAACTCTTCCTCTGTGAGATATACTTCATTACTGCTGAAATTTGGGTATGTGTAAGTCACCCTGCCTTTGAGAACTGCATAATCTTATAACCTGCTATTGCTCAATATTTTTTGAAACATAACAGGGAAAGCTTTAAAAACGTGCTTCATGGTACTTAAAAACAGATTGGCTCTGCTCTACCTACATGAGAGTCATATCCATAAATAAATATCGTAGAACTGAAACGTCCAGTCTTTCTTAAAACAGAACCACCCTTAAAGTATACTGTATACATAAAATCTACTTTGTTTTTCAAAACCTCCAGAGAATAAGATTACAAGTGGAAAGGAAGGGAATGCAACCCTTAAAGAGTCAATCAACATTTATGGAGCACCCAACATTTAAAAGCTTTCTATTTGATGGGTGAAGATGTAAGCAAGACACAGAGAAGCCAATGCCATTATACTTGAGAGGTTTACAGATTAGGAGAAAAAAATATATACATAATAAGAAAGAAAATAAGAAAGAATATATATAAAGAATATGAAGTGAGGTTACTAAAAAAACTGAATACATAGGACAAAGTCAATAAAATGAAAGGAGAATTCCTGAGAAAGGTGAGTTTTTATTTTATTTTTATTTTATTTTATTTTATTTTTTAAAACCCTTACCTTCCATCTTGGAATCAATACGTGTATTGGTCCCAAGGCAGAAGAGAAGTAAGGGCTAGGCAATGGGGGTTAAGTGACTAGCCCAGGGTCACACAAGTGAGAAGTGTTTGAGGCCAGATTTGAACCTAGGACCTCCCGTCTCTAGGCCTGACTCTCAATCCACTGAGCTTCCCCCAGCTTCCCCCAGAAGGTAAGTTTTTAAAAGAACTCTGAAAGAAAGGAGGGCTATGAGTTCTTAACCCCAGCAGGTCAGTCAGGTGCACAACTTCATTTAGGGCACTCAAAATAAGTTTTTCCTTTTTCATATTCCTTTTTCTGTATTCTTCACTCCCTAATACTTACAAGATGGTGAGGGAGATATGAAGCAATCTTGGGGTTCATCAGTGTCAAATGTAACTCTTTGGCATTCTTATAGTCTATGCTACAGGTTTACAGAGCTGCTCAACACAGAACCTCAGAGTTGTGAGGAACATCTGCAATCCTCTAGACCATCCTGTAACTGAACAAAATTTCTTTCTTGCAAACTACCTGACTAATTGGTCATCTACCCCTTCCCTAAAAATTCTTAGTGAGGACAAACCCCCTACTACTGCCCAAGGTAGCTCAGTGCAATTTTAGATAGCTCTAATTGTTAGGAAGTGTTTTTTTTTACTTGCCTCAAGCTAATTAAAACCATCATTAGCTGGCATGAGGCTGACAGCTCAACCAGGCAGTGACAGCAGGCAATAACAATTTCTGGGGCTCAATTAGGATAAAATTTCTACATAGCATGCCAAGCAACTTGGGTCCAGTGCATGTGTCTGTGTGTGTGTGCCTGTGTAGGGAATCATTTTAGGCAGGGAAGATACCTTGAACAAAATGCTGGAACAGGGTAGCAAGTAGATTTCAGGACTAAGCAGATAACCTCTGCTGAGGAATAATAACTGAAGATGATTATAAGAAGATAAGAGAATAGCCATTGGTGGTGTCAATAGATGACTTTTATCCACAGATGGGATTAAGACAAAAGGGATGAGGAGGGTTGACTTATTATCCTGTTTACTTTGGATTATGATGCAGAAATTACTTTATACCTCACTTACTGACCAGGTAGGCAGAGTTTCAGGCTCTCTCCAGCAAAGGGAACCAATTTGAGTAACAGTGTCAATGAATGGTGTGGCATATTTCATTACCCCCAAACTTTTTCTTTTAAAAGTACTTTTTTCCTTTTGTTCTTGTGCTGAAAAGTTTTGTTGATAGATGAAATTACATGACCAAATACTTTGTCTTTGGGGCATTAGGGAGGAGGAAATTCAGTTTCTTAGTTTTGACATAGAATAAATATATCTAGCAGTGGTCAGTCTTTATGCCCCTCCCCATCAGTGATGCAATGGTAATTAACTGAGGAAGTAGTCAAGGAAGTAGCACAGTTATTCTCAAATTCCTGAACATCTTTTGGGTTTTATTGTTTTGCCCAAGGAAGTACCTATGCTACAGATTTGTAGAACTGCTCACCACAGAATCTCAGAGCTACATGGAACATCAGAGGTCTTCTAGGCCAACCTGAAACTGAACAAAATTTACACAATTAACTCAGTACCTGTTCTTATCTACTTTATCAGTGTTAGTCAAATACATCAGAAATGAGGATTGAAAGAAAATAAGCTCAGATTTTTTTAAGTACAAGGAATCATATTTCTGCAGAATCAGGGCAACCAGAGTCAGTTTTGCTTATTGAGTTAGTTCACAACCACCAAGTTGCATAGATCAGCCAAAGAAACATGAAAGAATACTTGAATTTCACAGTAATCTGGCCTGCTTTTCTGATACAGAAACTATGCTAGTTCAGATACCAACACTGTACTATTTTGGTGTGCCAGGATTTAAGGATGTCATATTCTTAAGTATCTAATATATTTGCCAAATTGTGTGATGTATTATGTTTGAAAAACTAATAGCAGCACATGTTGAAGACTGAATGATAAACAAGTGAAAAAAAAATCTGGATTTAAGGGTCCTCCTGGGGACATTAGGTCTAATCCTTTAAAACTGAATGATTTTTTATTAAGATTGCCTTGGTTTTTACATTCTTCCAACTATACATTCAAGGACTTATACATGCAACTCTGGCTTGGACAAAACTGAAAGCATTTTTACTATGGCTGAATCTAAAAGATTCAATGACATTGTGTTCAGCAATATCACTGATATTTTCAAACAAGACTTGTAACTAGTAATTCATATCCCAGGACAAGTAACATGAAATATTCCATCAAATTAATTTCTTAAGACCAATTCTGTTGAGGAATTTAGGAAGAGATCACAGCTCCCAAGTCCTCAAGTTTTCTCACGTCCTTGGGAGAAATAGGAATAAGAAACGCGAAAATAGCTGAAGGCCATTGATGGGAAGACCACTGCTGGGATGCTGAGAAAGGGAGTACAGTATAACCAAACCCAGAAGGAGCTCCTCTGGAATCTAGCTGTGAGAAAAGTGGGGATTAAGTGTGCCATATGGAAGCTTCACATGTTAGCTAATTATTTATGCTAACCAGTTACTAATTTGATTTTTTCATACCTCCTAAAGGAGGAAGAAGCTGCCAATATTTAAATTGCAGTTGTTTGGGTTACATCTATAGTCATCCCACTTTAGTTACAGCCTGTAGTTTGAAATTGGTTCAGCATTAATAAAGTATATTAGAAGGTAATATATAGTTCACAGAATGTCATTACACTTTCATAATAGACATTATTCAAAACACTAATACTTTAATAAGAAACATTTTTGTTTCTTTACAATAAAATATTGTTGTAAAAATGCATTATCTAAGTTAGACCTCTATATGGTAAGAACTCTAAGATTTCAAAATAGATACCTTGATAAATAATAGAAAGATAAGCACTCTAAAAAAGATAATTGTTTACATGGCATAGAAAATAGCAGGTACAAAACTGAAAGTCCTCCAGGAAGGAGTCATATTGCTACATTTCTGAGTTTGGAAATATTCAGTAAAAATAAAAATTAAATGTCAGAGTTTTCAGCTATCCAAAAACCTAAAATAAGAACTATGGTCTGAAAGTTTCAATCACAATTCCATGTGAGGAGCACAAAGAGGAAAAAATTAAATTAAAACATTAAATCTCAGGAGGCTGTTTAAGATGATGACATTCTGAGAATCCCTTAAAGTTATTGCCCAATCAGTCTATCAGTCTAGTCCTAAACAGGGCTTTACTCATAGTCTAGATCAATTTATTTACCTAAGAATAATCTTATTTTTAAAAGTAGATAAAGCAAAAAGAAAAAGAAGGAAGTAGGAAGAAGAAGAAGAAGAAGAAGAAGAAGAATGAGGAGGTGAGGAGGAAGAGAAAGAAAGGAAGGAAGGAAGAAAGGGAAGGAAGGAAGGAAGGAAGGAAGGAAGGAAGGAAGGAAGGAAGGAAGGAAGGAAGGAAGGAAGGAAGGAAGGAAGGAAGGAAGGAAGGAAGGAAGGAAAGAAGAGAAAGAAAGAAAGGAAGGAAGGAAGGAAGGAAAGAAAGAAAGAAAGAAAGAAAGAAAGAAAGAAAGAAAGAAAGAAAGAAAGAAAGAAAGAAAGAAAGAAAGAAAGAAAGAAAGAAAGAAAGAAAGAAAGAAAGAAAGAAAGAAAGAAAGAAAGAAAGAAAGAAAGAAAGAAAGAAAGAAAGAAAGAAAGAAAGAAAGAAAGAAAGAAAGAGAGAAAGGGAGAAAGGGAGGAAGGGAGGAAGGGAGGAAGGGAGGAAGGGAGGAAGGGAGGAAGGGAGGAAGGGAGGAAGGGAGGAAGGGAGGAAGGGAGGAAGGGAGGAAGGAAGGAAGGAAGGAAGGAAGGAAGGAAGGAAGGAAGGAAGGAAGGAAGGAAGGAAGGAAGGAAGGAAGGAAGAAATAGTATCCAACAAAGGGCAAAAGGATTTCTGAGGTTTCTTCTCAGTTGTATGGCCATCGATCAAATATTTTTTTATTTACAATAACCAAATATTTAAGAACCTACTGTGTTAGACACTATGCTAGGCATGGGGGATAAAAGACAAAAGTGAAACTAAACCTGTCCTCAAGGAGTTTACCTTCAAACAGGGAAGATTATATACATGCATAGACATACACAAAGAAAGCAGCCAGATAGCTAAGTGGATAGAAAACTGGACTTGGAGTCAGGAAGACAAGTTGAAATCTGGTCTAAGACACTCACTAACTTTGTGAACCTGGGTAAATTACTTAAGCTCTCTTTGCCTAATCCATTGGAGAGGGAAATGGCAAACCATTCTAGTATCTTGCCAAGAAAATCCCTTACATCATCACAAGGTTTCAGACACAACTGAATGCCTGAAAAGACATATACAAAACGTATATAGTAGAAACAAAATAACTGTGGAGGGCAAGAGACTAGCAACTGGGAAACCATAAAGAAGGTGGCACTTTAGTTGACATCTGTCTATAAAAATTTAACCCAGAAATAGTCATTATTTAACCTTTCCAAAAACATGTATCATTGCTAGTACCCTATAAATTTTCCAACGTGAAGAAAACCCCTAATTGTCCAGTCTAGTTACAGTTTTGTCTTTGGACTCTTTTGATCTTGACAGAGTGCCAAAAGTTGGACAAAGACCAAAAGTCGTGGACCACTGATGCATCAGGACAAAGCAATATACCTTTCTTCTCTTAATTTATTAATAATAATAATAAATAAAGGACTGTGTTGTTTGAAATTTCATTAATTAAAAGAGAAACAGACGTTGAGGATCAGAATGTTAGAATTAAGAGGAACCATAGAGATTATCTAGTTAAGTATTTCTATCGACTAGTAGAATGTCTAAATTTTCTTCCTTGTACTGTTGTGGCCCTGATTTTTTTATGGCTCAGGTAATTGAGGCAAAAGGATATGATCTGGAGGCAGAGAGGAGAACTGTTCATTTTTTAAGCTTATAGACTTTAGGGTATAAGAACTTTTAGTAGCAACAGTTTCGTAGGCCAATAAAATTTTGCCACAGAAAATCAGCAAGTAAATACCAATCTAGTGTAACCCTTTAATTTTAGGGTCATGTAAATTAAGATCTAGAAAAATTAGATGGACAAGTCATCCAAAAGCATATAGCTAGTAAATGACATAGATTGGAATAGAGATTAGGACTCCTTCCTCCTGACAGAGAGCATCTTGGCATAATGGATAGATAAAAGCACTGATGCTGGAATCAGAAAAACCTGAGTTAAAATCTACCCTCAAACAATGCCTAGCTGCATGACCCTGGGCAAGTCACTTAACCTCTGATTGACTGATAAATGGAACCACTTGATTCATTGGAGGAGACAGCATACCATTCCAGTATCCTTCCCAAGAAAATCATATGAATAGCTATGGTCTAAGTGATCACAAAGAGTAGGACATGACCAATAATAGCAACAACAATAGCAACATTCAGAAATCTAACAGGAACTTTAAAAAATCTTGGCAAACAGGATGGTCTAGAATCCCTATTCTGGACAACCAGTCCATGTTCATATAGCATCTCAGAATTGTGGAAAATTATTATTTCTGTTCACTAGTATACAAAAGCCCTGAGCTTGTCAGAGGAAGTCTCCATTTCTAGTGGAAATCTCTTTCCTTTTCCTCCCTCTTCCACCCATCTAAGCCATTCTTCTCTGACTTTTCCCCATTACAAAACTGTAATTAATTCTCATCAGAAAAGCTCTGAAACACTTCCAAGCAGCTCAGTGTAAAGGCCAGGCCAGAAGAAGGGAGCACAGAGGGCAGCAGTCCATCAATAATCATAAAATGGAAGATTATGAGGCTAGGCAGCAACTAATTAGGTGGGGGTTAGGTAATTAAAGACGTAGGCTTTGATCTTTCCTTCAAATATTTCCAAATGTTCTCTATCATTCTGCTTTTAGACATAACACTTTTCTGCAATTATGGGCTGCCTCCCTGGTTGACCTCCATATCTGCAGCACTGGGGACACATAGCAGAAGATAAAGAAGGATCCCTGAAAGGAAAACACGTCCCTGAACTTATGAAGCAGCTTGAGCAGCTGAGTCTACTGAGTCTGGCAGGATCTCCCTACGAGTCCACCCTACAAGCTTCCTTAGACAACACTGCTCTCCTCACCAGACAGAGCAGGTTTCCCAGTGTGCCAAGAGAGAAAGGCAGCTGCCAAATCACCCCACCCCTCACAGCAATTCACTACCTCCTTGTATAAGAGTGGTGCATTTGCCAAGTCAACAAGTTGCCTCCTAAATTTAATCATCAACTACCAATTAGAACTTTCCCCCCAAACGGCCCTTACTCACCATCATTTCCACATCAGTAAAGGAAGAACAGAAAAGGCAGGGGATCCCCAGCATGAAAATTTCCTTAGATTGACCAGTGAACCCATGGAAAACCCTTTCTTTATTGTATTATGATAGAATGAGAATGAGAAAAAGGAAAGTGGAATCTCCTAATTCTCTCAAAATAGCTATGCCCAGAAAAGTTTGCGTTCTATTCTTTCTTTCCAAAAACACATCCAAGAAGAGGGACAATTTGCAGAAAAGCTAATATATAATCCCGATTTTAGCTCTAGCATCAAATCCCCAGTGTTATGCTTTCCATCAAGATGAATTCACAAACATCCCTCTCAATACACTAGGAAATGTCCATTATAATTCAGGACATAATCTCCAGAGCCCTCAAAATTCTTCTTTTGGATTAAAAAAAAAAAGAATTTTCTTAGTTGGTACAGGTATAACTTGTGTAATGGTGGCTGCTTTCATATTGAAAAAGGTATCCATTTTTGACTCTGAAAATAGCAGTTGCACAGTAATTAGCTTTTGTGGCAGGAAGAGCAGAGAGACCTATTAATGTTTTAAAAATCTATTAGTAAAGAGCAAAGAAAAGCATTGCATTTGGGATGAGACTAGGGGATCATTGAGGTGTAAGACCTTTCTGAGTGAGGAAGTGTATTTAGTGTAATGTATTGGGGAAAGGAAGCTAGAAGGTACAGTGGACAGAGTACCAGGCTTGGAGGAAGGAAGATCTGAGTTTAAACCTGACATCAGACTCTAGCTATGTGACTCTGGGCAAGTCACTTAACCTTGTTTGCCTCAGTTTCCTTATCTATAAAATGATCTGGAGAAGAAAATGGAAAACTACTCTATTATCTTTGCCAAGAAAACCCAAATAAGGTCACAAGAGTTGGGCACAAATAAAATAACTAAACAAGAAGACAATAGAAAAAAAGAAAAAGGAAACCTTGGCCAAAAAGTTAAAAGGACTCAGAAAACCTGGAGATGAATCCTGGCTCTGATACTTACCAAACCTTGGGGAAATCATTTCAACCTTATGATCATCTTGATTTTTACAATCTGATGGTTACATCAGAAGTTTTTAACCTAGAGTCAATCAACTTAAAAAAATTTGATAACTGGATTATAACATAATTGGCTTCTTTTGTAAGCTTACATATTTTAAATATCCTCCTGAAAAGGGATCTATAAGCTTTGCCAGACTACCAAAAGAAGCCAACAAAAAAAAAAAGGCTAACAAACTCCTTTTTTCAGGTGGAACATTCTGTGACTTAGTTCATAGAATCCCTCTGTTGCATGTTCTATGTCTTGTCTTCATCAATAAGGAATGATACCATATTGAATAAAGAGCTTACTATAACTTAGGGACTGTGCTAAGTACTTTTCAATTATTATCTCATTTGATCTTCACAACAACCCTGGGAAGTAAGTGCTATTATTATCCCTGTTTTACAGTAGATGAAAGTGAGGCAACAGAGATTAAATGGTTTGCTAAGGGTCACACAGCTAGTGTCTGTGGCTATATTTGAACTCAAGTCTTGCTCCCTCCAGATCCAGTTCTCTGCCCACTGAGCCACCTAGCTGTCTAGTATACCTATAGGTTCTTAATATTTGTACAAGGTCTCCCATTTGGGGAACTTCAAGCAATCCAAACAAATGTTATCTGATGAGCATTATAATCATCTGGAGAAAAACTCTAGGAAATCGAGTCCTTCAACATATATGGATTCTATCCCACTTAGCATATTATACCTTTCTCTTTACAATGACTAAAAATTCTATTTACCATCTTTTAAAAACCTATGAATATCTAAAACACTTGAATAAGAAAATAAGAATTCTATTCTCTTCACTGTTTTTGTGAATTTCTGAAACCAGAAAGAAGCTGAGGCATCATAACATTTTTCTCTACCTATGGATGTATGTATAAACTATGTCTTGCCATCATTAAAAGGCAACATTTCCTTCATTAAACTTTAGCAGAGAACAATAGAAAGAGGGAAGCAAGATTTTTTTTTTCCATTATGATTCCATCTCTGGCTGTCTCAAAAATGGAAAGGCTATTTGTGTGGTATTTGGGGCCTGACTAGTTACAGGAAGTACCAAAAATCTCAGGAGAAATAACATTCTACTAAGATTTCCAGTTGAATTTAACAGACTTGCGATATGTGAAACTTTTCAGACAGACAACCCAAAGATCTAAGCATGTGGGTGCTTATCTGAACTGAGCCCAAACTCGGGGCCTTTTGGGAATTTTACACATCACTCCTGAAGACCTCAAGGCAGGCTTCTGCTTGCAGTCCCCCTGAGGGCTGTCTCCTGATGGAGAGAGTCACCTTGACATACACCTGTTCTGCCCAGTTTGGTTGGGTAAGCCAACCCAACCGATGGTAGTAGTAACTCCACATTACTACCTTGGACCTCATCTTTGTGTCTCTGATTCTTTCCACATGGTCATGTAAACCCTGAATTTTGACAGCAAATCCAGGGGAACTCTTCATAATTTGGTTGATCATATCAGGACTTTATAATAAATCCATTTGGAGCTACTTCAGAACAGGTATCAGCTAGAAGAACAATTAGGGAACATAGACTGCCAAGAAAAGCTGCCAGTTTTTACCTGTTGCAGCAATTGGGAAATAGACCTGTACTTGCTGAAAAACCTACTTGTACCTGCATGCAGGAGGTGGGAGTGTGAGCAGGTGTTTGCAAACCACAGTTATATTCTGAACAATGCTCCCTCTCTCCAACTCCAAAAAGAATGCTTCGTGTCCAAAATCGCTTGCATCAGAAACAAAACAAAACAAAACAAAAAAGTTTCATGACTTTTAGATGCCTGATCTAGCCCTCAGTACCACTGAGAGAGAGAAAGTATCATTCATTGCTAATTTCCACAGATAACACGCATTTTGTTTCTCTTAATTTAAAAGTAGCCAGCATTCAATTCTTCTTTGGTTGCTACTTGTAGGAAAGGAAATTGATGTGCTTTCCAAGACCTGGGGGACACTATCAGTCACTTCTTCGTCTTTTGTGGTTGGATTTAGCCAGGGGCAACGTTTTCCCCAGCCCTAATAAGAAGGGACCCCCAGTAGGGGTAATGAAGATACAATAAAAGTAATTCATTGAGCAATCCTGCTGAGAAATGAATTCCAGTCTCCAGCCAAATCTAATTGCACAGAGACACAGAATTAGTACCTAGGTGATAATAGATAAGGAATGTTTTTCTTTACACCATAGCCATATTGGTATCTCTCCTCTCCACAGTATACAAAGCACACTGATGGATGTGTATGTAAATTTAGAATTGCATCAGTAAAGTCTATAAAGTAATTAAAAGATTGGAATGAAAGATAGATAAGGAACACTTTTATAACAAAGAAAAAGATGAATTAGAATTGATTTATGAACTTCCCTCACTTTTTCCCATTTTCTTGAACTGCTTTTTTAAGATTCAGCATGGATTGGGCTTGGGGAGAGGTTCTGGAGGGGAAACTCCTTTTGGCTAACCTTAGCAGCTTGAGCAGTTCCCTCAATGGGAACACACTTGTTCTGCTTCCAGTGATAAGTTTGAAATAGGGCTCTTAAGCAAGTCTTCAAATCTCTGGGGTCCTGACCAAGTAAAATCAGCCCCCACCACCAAGCATCACCGGCTTCCATCGTAGTCATGGCAAGCGTAACCACCGGATAGAGGAAGCTGTTGCCTATCTATTCTCAGTCTGTGGTCTGTGGTCCAACCCACTGTGGTAAATATTGTGGTTTCCTGTTGGAGGCTTATTCAGAGAACTTATATTTCTTGAAGGTACCATCTTTAATAGTGTCAATCTCTCCCTCTCCCGTGCTAGCTTTTTGGCAGTAGTTCTCTTACCAATGAAACACCAGAGAAGAGCCAGTGGCCTTCCATTCTTTTCTAGCATAAATATTGAGGGGCCCAAAGTCCCCCTCCAAGTCCACTCACAGTAAATATCCAAGCAGCTTACCTTGTTCAATACCCAGCACATGAGCATGGGAGCCCCAAACCCTCCAGCAGACTAAAGCTCTGAGCAGAATAGCTACACAAATGTGTGTGAGCAGAGACATAGAGGCATAGCATGTGCACATTCATGTGTGGGCAGCAAAGTCAATTCAAAGCAATAGCCCACATCTAACCAAACCACCAACTTTTCTTACAGCTTTACTGTTCTATTCACTGCTATTGGTCTAATGTCAAGCTGTGTAGAGGGGCCCAAAGTCTCACCTGTCTTACTCTCTCAGCAGTTTTGAGTCCAGTGAAAAATTATATGTACATTATTTAGGAGAAACCCAGGGGACTATCTTTCAATGTGGAGGAGCCCTGCAGCTGAGAAAGCTGAAATTGAACACCAGTCCCTGGGCCCAGACCAGTGGACAGCCAGGCCCTTTCTTATAACTCTAGAGTCAAACAACCTTTCCTTGTAAAACCTTAATTAGGGTCTTAAAATGGTTACAAGGCTGTAAAAGGGGGGGTTTATGGACAAAGTAATTCAAAGCTTTTCTTGTCATTGGTGATTTTTTTTTCTTTCCTCTCTACATTTTTCTTTTAGCCCATCTCTATTTTGGAACAGAGCTGGCTCCCCTGAAACAACAGCCTTCCTGTGGTGAGCAGGTCAGGTGGGGAGTTCCCTGGGTAGAGCTGTTAATTGCAGAAAAACTAAGAAAGCCCCTATGACATTTTACCCTTCTTTACCAACTTCCAAATGGTTGCCCAAATATGGAAACCCTGTATGGAAAAACATTTAGGGCCACTCAAAACCATTAGGTTTGTTGGCTCTGATTTTGGATGAGTAGCACAAACAGACCCCTGCCCAAGTGAAAATACTGGAGCTGCCTTTCTCAGCTTTCTTACTACATGAAAGCTTGACTATGTCACAAGTATCTTCTAATGAGCTTCATTGTTTTGTTTACTTTTCTTATCACCAGTACAGGTAATGTTATATTCCAGTTGCTGAGAGATCTCTCTCAAAGTGTGTTGACTTTTCTGAAGGACCTTTCATGTTTTCTAGTATTGGGGAATAAAACCTTACAATTGAAGTCTCAGACTGATATATATATATATATATATGTATATATATATAATATATATTAAAATATATTTATATTATACATGGCATAAACTTAACATAAATAAATAAATTTAATAATAAAATAAATGTGCTATATTTATATCGTTATATATTCAAATAAACTTTAAATAAATGAATATACTTAATAGTAAGAAATATATTTATTTATTTTAAAGTTATAGCATTAGTTATATATAGTATAAACTTAAATAAATAAATTTAATAATTAAATAAATTATATTTTATATCACGATATATTTTTAAATTAATATACTTAATTTTAAAATAAATATGTTTAGTTATTTCAGGTTTATAGCATTAATCACATATATACTACAAACTTACATAAAAATTTTAATAATTAAATAAATTTTATTTTATATTATAATATATTCAAATAATCTTTAAATAAATGAATATGCTTAATAGTAAAATAAATATGCTTATTTATTTTAAGTTAATAGCATTAATCATTTTGTATTAGAACTATTTTAAATCTTTGCTTCTCTTCCTGGGGTTGGACCAGAAGGTTGGGGCTACCATTTCAACTAAAAAACTTAAACCTTTTAGTTTTAGTTCCCATATGTATAGAATAAGAGGAATCTTATTTGCACTCTCTACCTCCCAACGCAGTTTTGAGGTGCTTTGCAAACCTTAATAAATATAACCTATATAAATGTGAGTTGGTGATGCTTTGCCTGTTGTGGTGATAGCTAATAAAGTTGTTCATTCTAATATATATTTGTGTATTTTTTTTAATTCTTACCTTCCATCTTAGAATCAATACTACATATTGGTTCCAAGACAGAAGAGTGGTAACAACTAGGCTGTTGGGGGTTAATGTGACTTGTCCAGTATCACATAGCTAGGAAAACCCAGGACCTCCTGGATCTGGGCCTGGCTTTCAATCCACTGAGCTACCCAGATGCTCCCTCTAATATGCATTTCTCCAATAAGAGAGAATCAAGAGTTGTAAATGTGACTTTAATAGTTTAAAAATTATTCAAGCCATCAGGCTTTTGATATCTCAGCTTCAGAAGATAGCGATTATCGGCAAACCCAAGTTAACTCCTTAAATGGACCTTTCATACCCAATTCTCATCCCATCTCAAAGAAATGTTGAGAAAAGGGTCATTTCAAATATGCCTTGTCTCAATTGTGTAGCCATGTAAAAACATTTAAAAATCAAAATATAAAATTAAATGAAAAATGATAAAATAACTTAAAAAAACACAAATATGCTTTGTCTCCTTTTAGATGAAGTTAGGCAAGATACTTCACCTCTTTGTCGATGTATGTGAGTTTCCTCATCTGTAAAATGGGAACAGTAGTGCTTGTACTACCTGCCATAACTTTCAGGGTTGTTTTGAGGAAAAACCTTTTAAAACGTTAAAGTGCTTTATAAATATGAATTAGTGGTATTATCATCATCAGGATTATCATTCTGGAGTTTCAAAAGTAGAAAAAAATTAAATGAAATGTAAGCAAAAAATACCACTTGTAACATATTCTGTATCCTCAGTCATTATTTTCTTCTGCACTAAAGCTTGAGAAAACCTAATTTAGGAATCCCTTAACACCAACCTTTAGTATATTTATATTCCCAAAATGCAAGGCCAGATGAGCTACTGAAAGCTTGGGATGCCACCAGACATGAAAATTGGTATTTGTTCTGGGATGTAAGGATAATTTAGGGTTGTGATCTAATCTAAGTTTGATTTTTGGTCACCAGGGGATATCCCAAATAAAATACCCAAGTCAGTTTGGAAATATATGGTGGTTTAATCAATATATAGGGAAGAAATCAAGGAGGAGAGAGGGAAAAGTATAGGATTTCTCCCGCCCGGCCTGCACCAGGGGGAGTTCAAATTCCTCTGCCATGAGGTCTTAGAAGATTAGTGGCTTTATCTAAGAGGATATTGTTTGGAAGGTAAAGGAGAAAAAAATCAGCCTAAACTCCAAGAGATCTCAGAGAAGAGCCTCACCTGAACTAGGTTACTAGCCTTCCTCCAGGAAAACTCACCGCTAAACCAGGACAATAGCAGCCACCACGCCAAGATGCCGCCATGCTCAGCAAGCTGCTGCCAGCCACCTCTCCACCATCAAAGAGGCAGGAGAGAGGAAGTGACACAAAATATATAGATGATTTTACATCACTTTCCTGTGTATCACATGTACCAATGATATCTTAGCCTTGACTTAGGATAGCCCAAGAGTCTGTCAGGTGTTTCTGATTTGTCATTTGCTAGCACATGTCTGTCATAGGCCATCCTCCTAAATACTTAATCCTTAAGTATGGGTGTAGACATTCTTGATTTTGTTAGACTAAGTAGGGTTGAGTAATCTAAAATTCACAGGGACTGTGCCCTTTGAAGAAGTTTAATAAATTGTTTCTATCTATTTCCAGTAGTTTTCATCAGAGTAGAGGGAAATTCAATAGTATTTACCATGAAACAATGCTTAGAGTCAATTAACCTAATGAAGTAGAGAGTTGAAAGAAGTAGGTAGAAGTTGATATGATTATGAGACCAAATAAATAAAAGCTATAAAAGACTATGAAATTTATCACTTGAAGTTTATTACTAAATTTATTACTAGAGTTAGGAAGACCTGATTCAAATCCAGCCTTAGAGACTACCTGTATGACCCTGGGTGAGTCATTTAACCCTGTTTGCCTCAGTTTCTTTATCTGTAAAGTGAGATGGAAAAGGAAATGGTAAACCATCCCAGTATCTTTGCCAAGAAAACCCCAAATGAGATCCTAAAAAGTAAGATACAACTGAAGAACAATGAGAGGTATGTGTCTATATGTATACTTATTGTGTGTATGTGTGTATGTGTGTAAATGATAGGAAAAGAAATTGGAGTCATTATCTAAACTCAAATATTTAGGTCAATTCATAGATTTTTGATTATCTGTGATATGGCAATGTATTTCATCTCTGCCTTTTGGAATTCTTATTCTTCACAGAAGCTTAGATCCAGGAGTTTATCTTCTGTGCAGTCTTCTCTAATCTCTCTCTTCCTCCCTTCTCAAGTTTTTAGTGTTCTCCATTTCCTCAAATCTTCCCAGAGTTCTTTATCTGATCTCTACACTATATCAGATTGATCTACATCTCAGGAGATAAAGGAGGATAATCTCAGGAGATTATATCCTCAGTAGACTGTACCTAGAGTATCATAGAATCCTAGATTGAGATCTGGTACGACCCTGTGAGACTACTACAGTCTTCTCATTTCAGATATGAGAAAAATGGGGCCCAGAAAGATGAGATGATTTGTCCAAAATCCCTTGGGTTCCCCACCAATAAACTTGGAGTCCTAGAATCTCAAGAGTTTAAAGGGACCTCTAAGAAAATCTAAAACAGCCTAAGCCTGCCCAAGAATCCCCTCTTTCCTTCCCTTAAGCCAGGTGGCAGAGGTCTCATTTTAACACCTTCCCTCAAGACAGAGTGTTATGACATTTTTTTTACATTAAAATGGTAGTTTCTGGTGGAGTTTTTTTTTTTAATCACATAATAAAGGACATCCAGAAATGTGTCACCTGGGCAACATTTGTCAGCCAGAATAAGGTATATATTCATGCTGAGTCTCCTTTTGTATCTTTCTAGCCTTCATGCCCACTATTGTCCTTCAAGCATTTGATGATCTCATCATGCTGGCCTGCTTTCTGTTCCTTGGACACTAGATTGCATCTCCTATCTCCATACCACTTCATACCAACTATCCCTCATGCCTACAATGCAGTCCCTTCTCATTTCTACCTCTTAGCTTCCCTAGTTTCCTTCAAGACTCGGGTCTAATTCCACCATCTAGAAGAGCCCTTTTCCAGTCTGCCTAGCTGCTAATACCTTTCCCCCTGCTATACCTTCCATATATTCTGTAGGTATCCAATATGTACTTAGTTATTTACATGTTGTATCTCCCAGGAGAATGTGAGTTCCTTGAAAGCAGTCTGTTTTTGCTTTGCTTTGTATGCCCAATGTTTAGCACAGTGCCTGATCTATCATAGTTGGTTGTTTGGTTGTTGTCTTTATATTAGAAGAAGACCAAAATGACATCATTGTGTTGGGGTCAATGTACAGTGGGTTTGACTGTGACTAATCAGAAGTTGTACAACATACTGGTTACAAATAACCCACATAGATATTTAGGATGGAAATGTCCCTAAATTTGCAGATCTCATATTTCTATTGAGCTACTGCGATTCTGTTGTGCTCATAGAGTACAGTACCTTATTTGATGTAGGCATGCCATGCTGGACAATACTTTGCTGGTGTTTCTGACCCATAGTAAGCACTTAATAAATGCCTGTTGGTTGACAGACTGAATTCTTGTTCTAAAGTAACTTATATCATATAGAGAAAACAATATGTATATATGTCAATACAAAATGAATACATTTTTAGAAATAGGTGGAACAATGGATCATTGACAAGCTTGATGTAGGAGAGTGCTTAAGATGAATCTTAAAAGAAATAAGAGATTCTGTAAGATAGGAGAGAAAGAGGAATGAATTCAAAACAGGGGAGACAGCTAGAGCAAAAGCACAGAGACATGAGATGAAGGAAATTGAAGATCAACTTGACCAGATGGTAGAATAAAGGAAAGGGAATAATGAATACTGAGATTGTGAAAGTACTTGGAGATCAAATTGTGAAGGACTTCAAAAACTAAATAGATCATATTTGATCTTTTTTTTTGAAAAATTTTATTTAATTAACTAATTTAGAATATTTTTCTATGGGTACAAGATTCGTGTTTTATTCCCTCTCCTCCTCCTCCTACTTTCCCATAGCCAATGTGCAATTCCACTGGGTATATTTGATTTTTAAGAGAATAGAGAGCTTATAGCATTTATAAAGCTGACGAGTAATATAGTCAGACCTATGCTTTCAAAGACATATAGAGAACAAATTGAATTGGGGAAAGATTTGAAGTGGAAAGATTAGTTCAATGCCATTAAATTTGTCCAGGAAAGATATGATAAGGTTCTGAACTAAAGTGGCAACTGTGTGAGTACTGAAAAAGGAGATGAAATAAAGGATATTGTGGAGGTAGAAATATTCAGATTTCACAACTGATTAAATCTGTATGGTGAGGGAGAAAAAAGCTATGGTTCCAAAAAGACTGAAAGGAAGATGATGATGATGACAATATCCTTAATAGAAAGAGGGATGGAGTTTGAGAAAAAGATAGTGTGTTCTGTTTTTTCTTTAATTGGAGACATCTCTGTAGCTTCTTACTTTAAATGCAAAAGGAATAATTGATGGTTCAGGACCAGGACTAAGAAGAGATGGTGGCTGTATAAACAGAATAAGGAGTCAACTGCATAGACATGATAATAAAACTGATGGGAGCTAATGAGTGAAGAGAACAAAAAGGAAAGAGAACCTAGGAAAGAGGCATGGTAGTATATCCATATCTAGGATGATAAAGTAGCAAAAGAAATTTATTAGTCAGAGAGAGGTAGGAGGACAGTCAAGAGATTACCCAAAAGGAGAGGATGATCAATAGTGTCAGGATGCTGCAGTAAGTTAAAGAAAGATGAGGACTGAGAAAAGATCACTAGATTAGATGATTAAAAGATCATTAGAAACTTGGAAAGAGTGATGAGAACAGATGTCAGATTGTAAAATGTTGAGGAGTGAGAAGAGAAGTGGAAACAAAGAGAACAGATTTTTTTCAGCTTTGAGAAAGGGAGGAGAAATTTAGGGTGTTCAATAGAAGAGATAGGGCCTAATGAAAGGAGTTTTGGGGGGTTCTTTTTGTCTTTTATTTGGATATGTTTGTAAGCAACAGAGATGGAACCATTATATAGGAAGAGATTAAAGATTAGAAACAGAGGATTATGGGGTGAGGGGAGGGAGGAAAAGAATAATCTCTTAGAGAAGGAAAGAGGGGATGGGATCAAAGGCCTATGTAGAGGAAGAGGATTTGGCCAATAAAACCACTGCATTGTCAGAGCCTGAGGTAAAGAAGGAAAAAATAGGAAATGAGTTCCAGGGAGTTTGGGATGAAGAGAAGGGGAGGAGAGGGAGCTCTCAGAGAATGACCTCTTTCTTCTTTGTAATGTTATGAGTCAAGGTCCTAATTTGAGGCATGAAGGAAGGAGAAGGTATGGGAAATCAGAAGAGAACTTTGGAATAGCCCCTATTGGGAATGGGATAGAGTCATTTAGAAAGAAATCAAAGAATTGTCTTGCTTTCCTGAGGGCGTGGTTGAGATGAGACAACACAAATTTGGAGTGGATAAATTCTGTGTATGACTTCTGGTTCCATTTAGCAGGGGATGAGTAGAAGACATTTTTAGACCCTCTCTGCCCTGGGTTAATCATCCCTACTTTAACTCGTTATTTAATGTAAATTCAAGGTCCTTCACTACCTCAGTAATCCTTTTCTGAGGAATTCTCCAGTTTGTCAATATCCTTAAACTATGATACCCAGAACTGAACACAATATTCTAATCAATTTTCAATAAGGAAAGAGTACAGTCCCTTCCTTGTTTCTATTTTGTCTTTCCTAAGGAAGCCCAAGAACATGTTTACAATTTTTTTGGCCATACTATACTGCTAACACATAGTAAATTTGCAGTCCAGTAAACCTTCAGATCTTTTTCAAATCAAGAGTTATTGTGCTGTTCTCATTTTAGACATGATAGAAGTATCTGCAGAAAATTCACATGGCTTACCCAAGCCTATACATTCATGCAGCTGGAATTTGATGCCTAAGTTCAGAACAACCAGACACTATTGCTTCACCCACTGACTCATGCTACTTCTCAGACAGCCTGTATCCCAATTTAATTGTTGGAGAGCAACTGTACACTCACCTAATACAATAAACCTCAATTACTAAACAGATTCAGATATACTCCAGGTCAAATTATGTCACCCACAATTTAAAATATACATATACATAAAACTCTAATAAATGTGTTAGCCCTCACCCCGAAACCCATGTCATAAAGGGCTTCTGCACCTGTGACCAGGCAAAGAGAGATTTTTTTAATCCCTAGCTTATTCCATAAATCTCCTATGTTTTAAACTCTCCCAAATCAGCATAAAGGTTCACTGTTTCTACTACACAAACATAGCATATAGTCTCCTAACTTCTCTCCTCCTCATCAGGGTTCTCCAACTGCCTGTCCTAAAGAGCCCTTCCTTCTGAGAAGTGGTATGACATTTACCCTGATTAGTTTCCATGTGGTTTTGAACCCCTTTTCCTTTTCCTTTCAAAGCATCTGTTCCAGGGGATTTGTCATGACACTTAGAGCTTCTCAGACTTTTTCAAAGGTTCCTTGACTAGGTTATGAGGGAAACTAAATCCATGGCCCAGGGCTCATTCTGAAGATGCAGGGAGCCTGGAGGGACCCTGGGGCCAGAGTGAAAAGAAGTAATTGAGGAACTCAGTGGGAAACTGTACCAGTCCCCAAAAGAGCAAATGAAAGTTATCAATGACTCATTTCTTAGGTTTAAAAAAAAAAGAGGGTAGGGAGGGGTTTTCCTTGCATATTCCTTTGAGCCTTTGACTTTTCTGGTTTACCCTGTGCTACAAGGAAAGTTACTTGTTGTTTTTTCAACAGATTTTTAATATGGAAGAAAAAGTGGAAGGGAAAAGCCCTCACTTCTGATTTCCATTTCTGGGAGGCTATTGAGCCTTTCAGCTAAAAACATTATTGCCTTACTATGATGTCATTTATGTTTGGAGATAAAGATAAGCTTGTGTTTGCCTGGTTTAGTTATGTTGAAACCTTTTGGGGGAGGAGGGACATTCCACTAACCTCAAGATGGACCCAAAGATCATCCAAAAAATAAAGCATTCAGTCATTCTGTATTTCTTTTCCTTGACCAACTCCTCTCTATGTTTAGTATATTCTCTGGTATATTACAAAAAATAAGTTGGAAATCTTCATCCTGTGATAGTTCTTTTATTTCATTGGGACCATTTGTGCCATGAACTCATAAGGTCACAGCATGTCAGAGCCGGGAGGAATCTCAGAGATCATCCAGAATGTTCTGAGGCAGAGAGGGCTTGTGATAAACCACTGTCACACAGCAAATTGGTGGTAGAGTTGAGACTTGGCATCCAGATTACCTGCCTTGAGCAATGATTTACCCAAGACAACTTAAAATGTGTTCCCTCAACACATGGGATATTCTGTCCCAAGTTTCTTTTTCTGTCAAAGGTACTACCATTCTTCCAGTTTCCAAGATTAAAGTGTTATCCTTGATTCATTTTCTCCCATCGCACATATCCAATCATTTGCTAGATCTTTCCTTTTCTACCTTCAAGCCTCACTTATATCCATCCCTTGCTCTCACACAGCCACTACATAAGCTCAGGGGCCCCAAGGCCTCCCAATTAGTCTCCCAGCCTTTAGTCTCTCTCCACTTTCATCAATCCTCCCTACTGTTGCCAAAATGATTTTCTTTAAATGCAAATAAGATCATGTCACACCCTTACTCAATCAACTACCATGGCTCCCTAGAGCCTCTAGGATAAAATATGTTGTTCAGTCCTCTCAGTCATGTCTGACTTTTTGTGACCTTGTTTGGGGTTTTCTTGGCAGACACTGAAGTAATCTGCCATTTTCTCCTCCAACTCATTTTACAGATGAGGAATTAAGGCAAACAAGGTTAAATGACTTGCCCAGGGTCACAGAGCTAATAAGTATCTGAGGTCATATTTGAACTCAGAGAGATGAGTTTTTTTGACTTTAGCCTCAGTCTAACTAACTAACCTCAGTCATCAGCTGTGCCCCACTCCCCCACTCCAAATAGATATACATATATTTAATCACTGCCTTCAAGGAGAATTGGGAAATAATGATCTCATCGACAGAGATGGTAACCTCTTCATGACGTGATATCAGAAGACTCTGGGAAAGTACTGATGTCCCAAATCTTGCCCCATATATTGACTGATTCTTGACATACAGCCATTTGTATCTGGTAAATACTTGTTGATTGATTGAATCCCTTTAGCTTAATATTTTGATTCTTTTAAAATGCAAACCTCTATGATATTTTGGATTGCTATCAATCGTTCATACTCTACTCTGAATGAGGGATCTAAAAGCAAGCTTGGGGAAAATGGAAGGAAAACAGAAAGCCTTAAAGAACACTGATACTAAGAAGGGAAAGTCAGAGAAAAGACACCAAGGCCACTTTCATGTTTTTCATTAGTCATTCATTTAGAATTTTGCTTATAAGCAAATTTACCCAAGTAGAGACAATTCAATAAGCATTTATTGAGGGTCTACTATGTACCATGCACTGTGCTGTGATTGGAATACGGGATAAAGACAACCTCAAAGTTTATATTCTACTGGTGGGAAACAAGATGTATGCCTATAAGGATACTGAAAATATATACAGAAAAATACAGGGTCAGGAAGACTCATCTTTCTGAGTTCAAATTCAGCTTCAGACACTTACTAGCTCTGTGATCCTGGGCAAGTCACTTAACCCTGCTTGTTACCGTTCCTCATCTGAAAAATAAGCTGGAAAAGGAAGTGGCCAACCATTCCAGTAGCTTAACTGAGAAAACCCCAAATGGGGTTGGACACAACTGAAAAAGACTGAGCAACAGCAAACATTGTAATTGTTTTATAGCTAATGCAATAACTGGTGGACTTAGAACTGTAACTGAAGATCCCTAAATCTGTTTGGAGTAAATGATCAGAGACATTAAAACCATCTCATAGAATTCCTTCATTTTACAAATGTGGAAACAGGTTTATTGAGGTCAAGGGACCTGAAAAACCCTTCTGTTTAGTTCAATGTTACACAGCCTCTGTAGAAAGTCTTACTAGAAGATGAGAAAGGTGAGATTATTAGATGAATTTTTAAAATCTAAATTCTTAATTATCACTAAATACTTCCTCTTTCTCCTTCTCATCTGGTCTGAACCTCCTAGTTAGTCCCTCCTCTTTCTAAGCCTCTTTATGGACACAGATGAAAATGACACAGATGAAATTCATCTTCCATTGAGGGGGTGGTGGGAGAACTCAAGGCTGGTAGTGGGGGTGGGGAGAAAGAACCAAGTTTAAACCGGAGGAAAATGAAAACAGATGTATGAAAAGGAAAAGAGGCTGGTGGGAATATAAGAGACCTGAAGCCCATTTTCCCTCAGAGCTGACAGGGCTGAGCACTTCCTTCTGACTGCCCACTGACAGCCGGGTCCTCTGTGGAAAGGACAAGCTCTCAGGAGGCATGGATCTCAACCTCTGGAAGCAGCCTCCGAATTGGGATTGTTTTATTCTCAGTCAAAATCCAGTTTAGTGCCCCCTCTTTTCAATAAGCTTTTAACATCGAAAAGGCTGTGGGGGGGGGGGGGGGGTCGGGGGATCAAAGTTTAGGAGGAAGTGGGGGTAGGTCAGTTCTATTTTTAAAATCTATGTATAATCTATAGATGTCTATCTGTATGGAAAGAGAAAAATGTAAGACCCTCCTTGTTTATTTGCAAGAACTGAAGGAGTGCATGTCAGAACCAGACATGCTTTTCAGCAGGGTGATCCCAGTCTGCTGTAAACTGACACAGTGACATGATGACTGGGGCTTTGAAGATAGAGCAACAGTGTTTATGGAGGGAGCAGCCTGTGGTGAAGGGAAAGGGGGCTGGGAGCCTGGGGGATGGGGGGGGAGTAGGTGCTGGGAGGGAGCTCGGGAAACTGTAACTCATTGTGGATGGACTGAACTGGCCTGGGTGGCAAGCTCTTAACGCTGAGGACATTCATCAACCTGCCGAGTGGGCCCGACAGGCTGGAGCCAGGGCTTCTCTCTCTCTCTCCCTCTAACTGTGTCAAGCATGATCTAGTCCAACTGTGCGGAGACAGCAAGGGCCAGCCAGACAAACTCTGGTCAGTGCAAATAATCACAGCTCTGACTCCTTTCTCTGTTACTTAGCAGAGCCTGGCCACAGAACACAGAGTTCTCATAGGAAGTTTACGTCAGTCAGTCAGTTGGTTCATTTTCTCAGTCTCTCTCTCTTTCTTCTCTGCCCCCCCCCCCCCCCGCCCCGCTTCGCTTCTCCCCTCTGTCTCTCTGTCTCTGTCTCCCTCTTCTTCTCCTCCCCCTTCTCCCCTTCCCTCTCTCTGTCTCTATCTCTCCTTTCTCCCTCTCTCTCCTTCTCTCCTTCTCCCCTCCCTCTCTTTCGCTCCTCCAGTCACTGCCCTACCCTCTCCTCTCTGTCTCTCTTCTCTCCCTCTCTTGTCTCTGCTTCTCTGCCCTCTCCTCTCTCCTCTCTGTTTCTGTCTCTCTGTTCACCCCGTCTCTTTCCTCCCCCCTCCCTCTGTGTCTTTCCTTCTCTCTCTCTTTCTTCTCCCCCTCTCTCCTTCTCCTCCTATCCCTGCCCTACCCTCTCCTCTCTGTCTCTCTTTTCTCTCTCCCTCTCTTGTCTCTGCCTCTCTGCCCTCTCCTCTCTATTTCTCTGTCTCTCTGCTTCCCCCCTCTCTGTCCTTCCCCCTCCTTTTGCTTCTCCCTATTTCCTCTCTTGCCCTCAACCCCATCCCACCGTGACTTCCATCTGCGCATCTTTCTCTCTTCACACACATAAATGCACGTAAGCACACCACATATTTCCCGTGCATTTTCCAAAGACGTCTTACATTTACAGCTCAAGAACAAGGCCAGCCTAAGCTGTGCTGCAGGAGCCAAGCCTTCTGCCACATGGTGTGGTGATTTGGCTAACGGGACTTTTCATTCATTCCTCAACTCCAGGTCTCAGCTTGAAGCCTTTCCCCTCTGATATAAAAATACTCTTCCAGAATCATTAAGCTGGTGCCTCCTCTCTATAACAAAATCTTTTTATAGCACTCCTCACATAGTGGCCTCCAAAAGTGCATTTACAACGGGGTGCGGCGGAGTGAGGAGATAATTTTTCCATGTGGCAGGGGAGGAATTCATCTGCAAGGCCACTGTGTGGTTCCTGGAACTGTGTGGCTCAACTAGATGGCCAGGACTTACAATATCCTGATAAGAATCTTGCTAGAACACGCAAAAAATCAAAGTTCAGAAATACAGTTTGCCCCCATAGGATTATTCACATATGAAAGCTTCCTGTCTTTAGGGTCTATTCCCTCAAATAAATAATAAGGTGATGGCAAATCTGAGCATTTCAGAGTCAGTTTATAATGGTTTCCACTTAACTCCAAACATGCTGTTTAAAATTAACCAGGCTTGTCAAGGACTTAATTGTAAGGGGATATGAGGAGGAGGGAGTATGGGGAGTGGGCAGGGAGGAGGCAGGGGAATAGAACAAATACCATTGTTCTGACTACATTTATCTTTTATTATGTGGTTAATATACTAAAAAGACTGCTGTCCTGAAGGATTTCAGCTGGTGCCAGGATTCTGGGCCAAACTAACCAAAGAAGCCTAGAGAACCCAGAAGCCCACCCAGGGGCTCAAATTAGAATGCATCACCCCAAAAGACCCTTCCCAGGATAGCAAAAGGCACCATTTACTTGAGCAAGATGAAGGAATTAAGTTAACTATCAGACAAGTGGCTCTGTGGTCTCCCAGAAATATTGCTGAAACAATAAAGTCAGCTGCCACACCAGGTACTCTCTTAAGCCTATATAGCTAAACAAGATGCAGTTACAGGTGCTTAGTTAATTGATCTAGACATTTTCTAATTTTTGACTGCCTTCCCCAAGATTCCAAAGATTTTGCATGTATTTTTTGTCTTTGGTCTAAACTGCATACTATTTTGTCTTTCTTTCGGAGAATCTCAACAAGACTCTGAAAGGATGCTACATCATTTCCCCTGCAAATGCCATCCTGGCTACAAATGAGGGTCAAGTGGATATAAATGGGGGGGGGGGGTATCCCTTGACAATATATACTCTAAAGTCTTGGGATTTAAAGTTATGCAGAAAAAATATTCAAATTGCCCAATCGGCTGAGTCCCCATCATTGCTGGTAATCTAATACAATGGGTGAAAAGATCTAATTGGCTTCATCTAATGCTTGGTTTGAAGGCATCTAGAAAAAAGAACATAGGGTTTTAGATCTTAGGGGGAAAATATATTTACATGGAAAAACATGGGAGGTAATGAGTTTTATTCGAAAGCAACTACATTTATGTGGTTGATTTCTTTGCAACTGCTTAAGGATACCCAAAGGATCAATTTAGACTGACCAATGATCTAGAAAATCTCCATTTTGATAACAAAAGCAGTTTTGAACTATAAGAAGCTCAGAATAGTCCATATGGCTATTCTTCACATAGGATCTGATTCTGATCCATGTGGAATTCCCTAGGCAAAGTTATAGCCCATCAATATATAATTGAAATATTTAATCTCAGTAAGGTCTCTAAAACCAATTTGACCCTCCTGCAATGTTTTTGCTATGAATCATTCCCAATTTGAGTTTAGTTAGAATAGGAGAATGAGAATTATGTCTTGTTCCTTCGCCTACTTGTGCTTTCTTTCTGACTAGGATATAGGAGTGAATATCCAGTCTGGGAAAGGTTTGGTGGTTCAGTGAAGACTGATAAGTGTGAAGACAGACCTGGTTTGTCCTTGAAGTGATCAGTTCTGAAGTGATCAAGACACCTAAATTTTGGATATGAATGACTCTGTTGATGTGGTTGGTGACTGGGTAGCACACTTTCCTACTCCCACCCTGCTGTGCTTTGGATGGAAGAGCTTGGGATTCCATCCTTGGCTGACTAAACTCAATTTCATCTGCTCTAGTCAAAAGACTATGGAAAGGTTCCTGTTCTGTGCAAGGGGGAGAACTTGCAGAAAAGGAAGGGAAATGATAGAAAGATGAAAGGAATGGAATGTTTATTCTTTTATTCTCCCTCCCCTCTTGTCCTCAAAAATTCTAGCCACTTCTTTACAACTGCTAAGAAAGAACAAAGATCAGGCTAGACCTGGCCCAATATATTTTAAAAACAACAACAACAATGACAACAACAGAAGTTTAGAGTTACTTTCAGGCTGGCTCATAAATGTAGCTGTACCTAGGATCTAATATCCAGCCCAAACTTCACCAATAAAAATGATGAAAGTAATAATTTAACTAATGCCTAGTGCTTACAGAGTGATTCAAGTACTTTCTCATTTGTCCTCACAACAGCCTCTGAGGTTTGTAGAAAGTAAGCTTCTTGAAGGCAGTGTTTCATTTTTGCCTTTGTATCCCCAGTGCCTTGCACATAGTAGAGTCTTGATCAATGACTATTGATTGATTATTATACCCACTTTATGGATGAGAAAATGGATGCTCAAAAGAATAAATGGCTTGCCAAAAGTCACATAGTTTGTCCTCAAGAGAGCCATGAACCTTCTGTCCACAAATCCCCAATGTTCAAGGATCAGTTTTACCTCTCTTCAAGCTTTGATGTCATTTGCAATTAAAGCCCAAATGAATGCAAAAGTCCTTGTAGACTAAAGTATATTGTCACAGACTGAATTGCTTGTTCTCTCTTAGGAAGCTGTGTCCTAATTATACCAAGAGGCTGGTGGGAGAATATGAACAAATATACATTAACATTATGATTATGTAGAAGAAAAAGATGCATTTTCTAATAACACCAAAGTATTTTCTTCACAGCATTTTATTGCTGCTGCTGCTACTACTCCTACCACTGCCAATACCATCACAATCACCACCACTACCACTATCAACACTAGCCAGACAGTCAGCATTTATGTAGTATTTTAAGGTTTTCAAAGTACTTTAGATACATTATCTCACTTGATCTTCACAATTACTCCACAAAGTAGGTGCTATTATTATCCCAAATTTACAAATGTGGAAACTGAGGTTGTAAGACTTTAACTTGCTTACCCAGGTGGTAACACAACTTTCCAAGTGTTTATAGATCTTCCTGACTGTAAATCCAACCCTCAATTTACTCCTGTTGGCAAACTGCTAACTGAATGATTATGTCACCTAGCCATCCTGTTGAAATTTAAAATAAAGGTATGGATTTGTTAAATTTTGGTTTTTGTTGATGTTTTCACAGTTAGAGAATTTGTTAAATAAGGATGCCCTAATGGCAAAAACAAATAAACAAAAACACCAAAAATATATTAAAATGGGTCTAACATGAAACAGGATATGTGGACAAGTAGATTTGCATTGGCATTTGGAGTCAGATGACCTGGAATCAACTGTTAGCTTTAAGTTAAGTGGACCATCAATTTTTTTCATCTATAAAATTAGGAAGCTGGGTACGATAATGTCTAATATTCTTTCCAGCTTTAAACCCCCTCATACAATGGTCAAAGACCCTCTTGTTAGATAGATTGAAAAGAATTTAAAGGATTTAATTTACCTCAAGGTTTATTTAAGGTTCACAAAACTTTCACCTCAGGAATGCTAATTTTCCATTCAAATAAACATTATGACACCCAGCTTATCATGATGAAATTTAAAATGAAGGAATGAATTTGTTAAATAAGAGACTTTAATAGCAAAAGCATATAAAATGAGCCTAACATAAATAGCATACTAATAATGGCATAAAAATAAGAATATTTTAAAAGTCATAATGAAATAGAGACAGAGTGGCATCGTGGAAGAAGCCCTATCTATACTTTGTGTCAGAAGACATTGGAGCTGCCACTTATTAACTAGCTGTAGGACCTTGAATAAGTTACAGTTTTTCTGAGCTGCAGCATTTGCATCCGTAGCATGAGGCACCCTTCTGAAATGAAAGATCTAGCTACACTTTGTGGACTTCTCAGTTCACTGACTCATTTCCCTCTCTCAGGTGAAAGTGGAGAGTGAAGGTATCTGATACTCTCCCAAGGGGAACCAGCAGCTCCACCATCATGCCCACAAAGCACAAAATATTGAACAGTTTCATTTACACATCAAAAGACATTGAAAAGAGTTTTATCTAAGCCTTAATAGAATCCAGGGATTTCCCCCTTCAGAGAATTGTCCCCTACAGAGTTCTTCCCTAGAAGCCTGTATGGTCTCTGATTAATAGTACTGCCTTAGGTAAAACTCTAGCAAGAGGGAAGGCCAAGATTTGCTCCTCTGTATTGATGCTCTTTTCCAAGATCCATTTATCAACTCCACATGACCATTTCCCTGGTAGCTTTTGGCTGCCTATATAGCCTCTCAGTACCATCAGGCGTTTGCTTACTTCTCTCCATAGCCCCACTCTTGAAACTTAGCTCAGTGGATGGTTTTCTACAGATCTGCCTCTTCCTGGTTCTTGTCACCTTCTTTCCATGGAACTACATATCTTAGTAGATAGCCTGTGTGCAGAGATTGTTCTGGAGTCTTGGCCCTCTCCAAATGTTTAAAGATCAAAAATACACTGAGCTTTTTCTATTGTTGGGCCAGTGGCCTCTGCTTCTCAATTCCAAAGGTTTTGAGGGATATTTTGTGAATGCCTCCTTCTTTCACCATTCAAGTGAATCTCTATTTGTCATCCTTAGTCAGTTTTAGAGCAGGGGAGCATATTTCCTGTAGATCTCTGAAGTTAATACTTCCCTTTGAGTCTTAGAGTTTGGAGAGATGCCTTCCTTTCCCTTCTTCAATTCCAGCTAAAAAGGTTATGGGCTCCAAAAGCTAGGAGAAGGAAATAGTACCAAAGGGCAACTGCCCCTTGGGCAAAGATGTGTAGTCCTCCCAATACTACTACCTCAAAAGATGAATATGGGGATCATATGAAGTTATGTATGTGAAAGCAAACTCTAAAGTTTTATATATATATATATATATATATATATATATATATATATTTCAAGGACCAAGGAAGTATGAAATAGAAGTATCATGGAGTGGTAGGCAATAAAGTTCTGGGCTTAGAATTCAGAAAGAATCCTGACTCAACTATTTATTATTTTTTGTGATTTTGTACTAGACACTTAACATCTCTGTGCTTCAATTTTCTCGTCTTTAGAATGAGAGAGTTGAACTAGATGGCTTCTGCTGGTCCTCTCAGCTCTAAATTGATGATTCCACCTTACTACACATATGTACTATGTGGTATTGGGCAAATTCCTTAACCTCTGTATGATTCAAACACTTCTCCAGGACTTATTCAATTCAAAGACCCATTGGGATCTATGTAAGGGAAAAAAATAATTCTCTACCCTAAAACAAGCAAAAGCCAGATTTTTCTAGTATAGGGCTTTCTAACTTGGTGGTCTATGGACCTTGTCCCTGGGTAAATCACTTAATCTCTGTCTGCCTCAGTTTCCTCAACTATAAAAATAGGAATAACAATAGCCTCCAATTCACAGAGGTGTTTTGAGTATCGAATGAGATAACATTTGCCAAATACTTAGCATAATACCTGAAGCATAATAGATTCTTAATACATGTTCCACCCTGCCCTCCTCTGCTTCTCCAAGAATTGATATTTGGATATCCATGAATTTAGAAGGAAAATACATATTTATTTTCACTAACCTCTAAATGAAATTTAGCATTTCTTTTCATTATAAATTTAAAAAATACATTCTGAGAAGAGTTTCAAAGGCTTTTCCAGAACTCAAAGAGTCCATAAGACCAAAAAAAAAATTAAGAACTCTTTTTCTATTATGTCTGCATAAAAGTATCCATTAATCTATTTCAGGAAAGCATCTACTTCAGGTTATTTTTCTTCCAGCTTCTTTGGGGGGAAATTATCAGCACACACTGAAAGCTTAACCATTACAGGAAGTCAAAGAAATCAGAGAATTCCAATTCTAAAAGTAAACAGGCATTTAGCCAAAATTAACCTGAAATAAGTTATGTCATTTGACTAGGATTTTTTTTCACCAATAGCCAAACAAAAATGTCCAAATTTGCTTTACCCTCATCACTAATTTCCATTCAAAAAAAATTTACTAAGTACCTACAGGTAAGGACCAAAAGAATATACTCTCCTTGAGAAAAGGAACAACAATTTTCTGTCTTTCTGTCCCTAATGTCTTGCATAGTATGTGACCCAAAATAGCTACTTAGTAAATATACAATATAGTTTGGTTCCCTATCGTGAATAGTGAATGGAGTGATGACTAGACTACATTTGTCAAAGGATCTTTGGTATAATTTTCCTAACAATGTATATTTATCGTCAAAAGCCAGGGAAGGTATATGAGAAAGAAAGGAAGGTAAGAGAAAGTTTTCAGTAACTGAGATGAATTTTGTCCTTTATTATAAGGCTAAATGATTTGCAGCCTGATTCACTTACCCATATTTTAAGATAAAATACATCACTGGGGATATTTTGTTCAGTTATATCTGTGTCTTCATGACCCCATTTGGGGTTTTCCTGGCAGATACTGCAATAGTTGCCATTTTCTTCTCCAGGTCATTTTACAGAGGAAACTGAAGCAGACAGCATTAAATGACTTGCCTAGGCTCACACAGCCAGTAAGTGCCTGAGGCCAGATTTTGAATTCAGGAATATGAGTCTTAATGATTCCAGGAGGAGGACTGTCTGCTGTGCCACCTACCTGCCTGCCCCATTGAGGACTCCTTTGACTAGACAAAAAGTGATTGATCTGGTAGTGAGAGGTTGGGATAATCCATGAGTGATTCATGTTGAACTGCTATTTACAAAATATTAAAATATTGAAAGAGGCAGAAGCTCTGGAGGGTATGTAGAAAGCAAAGACAAAAATCACACAAACTGAGAGACAGGAGGGCTATGATCATAGAGAGTACCCAGAGGAAAGAGATTATA
This sequence comes from Monodelphis domestica, assembly GCF_027887165.1. NCBI lineage: Eukaryota > Metazoa > Chordata > Mammalia > Didelphimorphia > Didelphidae > Monodelphis > Monodelphis domestica. The sequence goes on along the minus strand of NC_077229.1, from coordinate 293,528,673 downwards.
GATTCATTAGAGTATACAACAGTGAAGAACAGTCATTCTATTGTCTTTAGGACTGTTATTGCTTCTGTCGTCAAAACCTGATATGGTCAACTCTGTTATCAAATGTGAATATGAAAGCACTCATTGATCTCCATGTGGAACTGTAGCATCCAGCTCCAGAAAGACACTGTCCAAACAGTGATAAGGCTATTTCTGAATGAATTGTTTCTGAGCAGCTTGGACTAAACTAGCTCCCTGAAGTAGTTATGGAATAAATTGCCAGTCACAGATGATCATTGATGTAAATTATATCCAGACAGGCAATGTAAAGGAGAAAGTTGAGGCAATTTTATTCAGGCAAAAATGCTGCATATGAGGGGAAAAAATCAAGGTTTGGGGATTTGTGGGGAAGTTTGGAGCTGAAGCATCCAGGTTAATGAGCCACATTGACCAAAATCACTGGATGATTACCTAGCATGGTACTTCATTTTGTTTATATAGATACAGATATATTAAGAATATCCCAGTATTTACAATTAGGAATTGATATTTACAAAACCAAATTTTGATTATATAACAGCTATTAAAAAATCTTCAGACTCCAGATTAACTATGGAATAAAATATAAAACCCTTAGCCTTGCATTGAATGTCTTGCACAGACTCCCATTTACCCCTTACTATTTTATTTCACATTACTCCTTTTCATGTCCTCTCCATTGTAGGTAGAATTGGCTTGCTAGTTATTTCTAGTCTATGAGCATTCATCACCTGCTTTTATGCCTTTGAAAAAGTGCTACCTCAAGGGTAGGTAGCTAGAGGCTTGGTGGATTGAGAGCCAGGCTCAGAGACAGGAGGTCCTGGGTTCAAATTTGACCTCAGACACTTCTTAGTTGTGTGAAAGTCACTTAAACCCCATTGCCTAGCTCTTACTAGTCTTCTGCCTTAGAATCAGTACTGATTCTAAGTTGGAAGGTAAGAGTTAAAAAAAAAGTGATACCTCATGTATAGATACTGGCTGCCTTGTTCTTCCTTTATAGAATTCTCTATCTCAAGATTCCCAGCATTTTTATTGACTAGCCCTCATGCTTAGAATTCTCTTCCTCTTCATCTCTGTCTCCAGGAGTCCCTGGCTTCCTTCAAGTCCCAACTAAAATTCAGGCTTATGCAAGAAGCTTTTCCTGGTCTGCTTTAATGTAGTTCCTTACTTCTGAAAGAATCTCAAATTTATCCTCTGCATATCTCTTTTGTAGCTGTTTGCATGTTGTCTTCCCTGTCAGACTGTGAACTGTTTTTTGAGATCCGGAAACAGGGGTTTTTTTGGTGGTGGGGTTTTTTTTGGTCTTTCTTTGTTTCCCTCTTTCTTACCATAATGCCTGTCATATAATAGAAACTTAATACATTCTTCTTGTTGACTGACCAACTAAGCAGAATACACAAACTCAGATGCCACCTCCTACAGAAGGCCTTTTCTGATCTCCTTCCCACAGGTTTTACATTTTTCCCCCTCTGGAAATGTCCCTTTGAATACTTTATATTTATTTACTTGTGTACAGCTTGTACAACTTACAGTAGGCTGGAAGAAAAGATGTACTGGATGTATTGAAAAACCAAGCCTCTGAAGAAAAATGTACTCATGGCATACTTGTAAATTGAATCTGAATTATTAACATTTTCTTCAAATCTTTCTTAAGTCTTGATGATAAAGAAAACAATAAATCAATCCCTGATTTGTAGTTTTTGTTGATTTCTGAGGTGTAATTACATTGAAAAATACCCATTTGACTCAGTTTGAGTATCTTTGTTCCTTTAGGTACATTATAGTCTTTGTATTCACAAGTCATTTAGCAAATCTTTTATATATATATATGTATATATATATATATTAATATTTACTGAATTTCATTTGGTTGAAATTAAAATATTTTCTTCTTGTAAGATTTCTCAAAAATACACTTGGTGTTTGGGAACTGAGATATTCCATTACTATATACCATATTGAACATAGTATAATATTCTTTACTCTTCCTCACTACAATATGCAACTCCCCCCCCCCAAGTTGCCAATTCTTAATTCTTTACTTCTACAATTATTTCATGACTATCTCTTTTGACTTACATGGCTATCATGCTAGTTCAAGTCCTCATCATCCATTGTATGAATTTCTTTTTAAAATCTTAACTTCCATCTTGTAATCAATACTGTGTCTTGGTTCCAAAGGAGAAGAGCAATAAGGGCTAGGTAATGGAGGTTAAGTAACTTGTCCAGGGTCACACAGCCAGAAAGTATCTGAGGCCAGATTTGAACCCAGAAGCTCCCATTGCTAGACCTGGCTCTTAATCCAGGGAGGCACCTAGCTGTGCCACCTCATTCCCATTTCATGAATTATTGAAGTAATTTCCTAGGTGATCTCCTTATATTCAGTCTCATCCCTCCCATTCTCCACATAATTACCAATTTTACCCCTAAAGCACTGACTTACCATATCAATTCCCTACTCAAGGAACTTCGGTGACTCCCTTTCACTCAGAATAAAATAGAGATTTTTCCATAAGGCATTTAGAGCCCTTCACCATCTGGTTCCAACCTATTTTCCAGTTGGATCCCATGTTACTCTTCCTTTATTCATTCTGCTTTCTTGCCAGAATTACTTGCTTACTATTTCTTAATAGATGACATTCCACCTCATACCTCCATGCCTGGAGTATTCTCTCTCCTCACCTCTGCTGCCTCTTGGAATTCCCAAGCTCTCTCCAAGATTTAATTCAATTATTACCTACTATCAAAGGCCTTTCCTTATGGAAAAACAAAGAAAAGCACTCTCAAAGTGTATAGCAGACAAATCAGAACACTGCCCTCCCCACCTTGACAATGATCTCCCCTCAGACCTTGGGGGAGGCAGCCTTGAATCTAAAAGTCTTAGAATGGAAGAACAGCTTTCAGCCTAATCCTCACAACCATCATTAAGGAGAAAAATCATTAAAATGAAGGAGCCCACCTCTCATTCCCACCACCAACTGCTGATTACCACCATCAAAAAGCTGATAAGTACAAGAGCTCTGACACTGATAGCACTTGCCACCATCACTAAGGGAAGCAGCAACTTTGGAGAAAAGGCCACCATCCCTACCAAATGTCACTCATGGAACAAAAAGGCCAACTTCCTTGAAGCAACAAGGCACCCTGAGAAAGAGGCAGGAAACAATGTATGGCAACAAGTCAAACCACCACCATCACCACCACCTTTGACATGGCAATGCTTCCAGTTCAGTGACCCCAGAAATAATTCTGAGAAGGAATCCCTGTAGAGATGCAGTCTGATATCTGTTCCTGTTGGTGCTACAGCCATAGTTATTGAAGACCCATTAAAGAAAATTCATGCCACCAAAATCCTTGTTATTGTCAAATAGTTCTACATCAAAAACTGATATCACTTTATCATTGGAAATGATATTCTAAAAGACACATCACCATCTGCTTTGCCTCCACACCCAAAGGACGATGAGATTTTTCTATCTGACCCAAAGTTGAAACATTCCATATATTTTGTCATATATAGAGTCTTCCCCATTAAAGCTTGAGCACTTGAGAGCAAGGACTGCCTTACATTTCTAAACATATCTCCAGCACTTAGCACTGCGCTTTGTATATTGAAAGCATTTAACAAATGCTTCATTTGTCCATCTGAATGCTCCCCCTTCAAAATCATTCTATACTTTTATTCATATTTTGAATTTACTTATCATATTGTTTCCATTCAATAACAGAAAGGTCTCCGAGGGAAGAGACATTTTCATTTTTGTCTTTGTATCACCAAGGATGAGCCCAGTACAATTCTGCTTGAATTGGATTATATATGCAGGCATACGTGTGTAAATAAATATTGTTCAGTCCTTTTCAATTGTGTCCAATTCTTCGTGACTCCATTTGGCATTTGCTTGGTAAAGACACTGGAGTAGTTTGCCATTTTCTTCTCCCTCTCATTTACAGATGAGGAACTGAGTTAAACATGGTTAAGTGACTTGCCCAGAGTCACAGAGCTACTAAGTTCTGTAAGCCAGATTTGAACTCCAGAAGAAGAGTCTTGCTGATTCTGAGTGCTGTGCTTTATCCAGTGCAGCACCTACCTGCCCTGTTTAAGTTACATTGGGTTAAAAAAAAAGTATTTCATTTTCCTTATCACATATACAGTCTTTTTTAAAGTGTAAATATTTTGTGGACCAGACCCTTGCTTTCTACTGCTTTTGAGTAAGAGAATGATTTCTTTTTTGTCTCTATACACCCAGCACTTGGCATAGTGCCTGGAACACCAATGATAATTTATGGATTCTAAACTGATTCATCGATTGATTTAGTTTCCAGTAGTATAAATGATATATGGTGTGTGCTCAGTAAATATTATTGACTCATAATACAGTGACCAGGATGTGTATGTTTGAAGGCAATATTCAAAAAATGAAATGCCTAAGGCAAGGTTGCCCTTTTGTTGCTGATATTTTATCACCAAATTGGGGAGTGGGAGAGATGTTGGTAAATTGTTCCCACTACTGTTGCTGGAAAATCAAAGTTCAGAAATCCAGGACTCAAGAGCCTAAACCTGAAACATAATTCTTCCTTTAGTTCACCCTCTTCCCTCCAAATCATTCCACTCAGGTCTTTGAAGTCTCAGTAAGAGCCAGTGAAGAGGTGTTAAGATGGCTAAGAATTCTTCCCTTTATTCCCAGGGAGCAGCCAGCTATTCATATCTTGCCCACAGCTAGTAAGAAACAATCAGAAATGCTCTTGCCATGGCCTACAACTAGATACTTGGGCAAATTAAATAAAGGCAGGAAAATGTTTATTTTTCTAAAGTAGATGAGATATATAGCAAAGGGAGAGGCAACAAAGTGAATAAACACTATCTGTGCTAAATTTATCAATCTATGCAGTGTAGCATCACTTTCAGATAAAATATTATTATATATAGTTATAGATCTCTCTCTCTCTTTATTCTTTCTCACATTTCTGCTATTTTGGACTCAAAACCCCTTTACCAGAAGTAATGATCCGCAAGTCATATGAGACTGAGAAGGGGGCAGAGGGAGTGGAAATGGAGAGGGACCAACAAGGGCCATCAAACCTCCTTGGCTAGGCCATTATTAGTGGCTCCCCTACTACAGTTAGAAGTACCCTAATGGAACACTGTACTACAACCACGTCTCCTACTTTGGGAAAGAATGTGGCTTGGGCTTAACTTCCCACAAAAGCCTGACATTTTTGTGGCATCAGGAAAGCATGATTATACCCTAATAACAGCATGTTCTTGTGGTGCCAATGGAACCATCTCTCCCCCCAATTTTTTTTTGCTAATAATCTGCTTAAAAGCACCATTTCACCAGTAGGAGTCAATATGAAAACTAATAGATAATTGATGGGTGCCTGCAAACTTGTCAAGAAATCTCATTGCTACTAAAATTGCAACAGTATTGTATATTCCAATCTTGAGGAAAACAAAGTTGATTATGAAGTAATAGATGGCAGACAGATGGATGATGGATGGATAGAAAGACAGATAGATGAATGAATTGAAAGACAGATAATTTAAGTGCTTGTTATATGTGAGGCACCATGCTTAGAGCTGGAGATTCAAAAGCAAAAATTTTAACAGTCTCTTCTCTCAAGGAACTTACATTCTAACTGGAAAATAAGCCATCTGGGGGAATTGAAAGTGGCTAGAGAAATGAAAGAGAGAGCCTAATCTAAGGACATCTGGTGGCGAGGACTTCTCATGACAAAGTGTTTCTAGATATATGAGAAGGAATTCCATCTTCAAAAGATAAATTCTTTTTTCCCTTGATCTTGTTCAAAAAAAGAAAATCAACACTTGGGACAGCTAGGTAGAATAGTAGATGGAGAGCCATGCCTGGAGTTGGGAGGTTCAAATCTGCCCTCAGACACTTTCTACCTGTGTGACCCTGGGGAAGTCACTTCACTCCAATTGCCCAGTCCTTACTACTCTTCTATCTTGAAATTTATAAGATTCTAAGGTGAGTTTAAAAAAAAAAAACACCCCTCTGGTCATTCTTTGTACCAGTTTCTTCATGGACAGGCATTCAGTTCAATGATGTAACTGAATGTTGTATGTTTTATGCTTAACATTAATTAAGTTCGATTTTGTGTTTTACCCTATACCATATAGCCAAATTGAGCTGGGAAATTTTATCTTTCTCTCATTTTTCTCAATTAACTAGAGTAATTTAAAATATTTTTTCAGAAATTTCAAAGTTGTCTAATATTTTTCCATAGCCTTCTTTTCTTTTCTTTTTATTAAAAAACTAGCAGTTTAAAAGCTCCATGTTTACATTATAGATACATATAAACAAAGAACAAAAAAATACCCACAGTTCTATTAGGCCTTTAATTATAGGCAACTGTGATCCCAGAAGAGTCCTCAAAAGAAGCATATAGCATGACCACACATCTCTCCAGTTAAGCAGGTGCAGCTTCTCTATACATAGTACATTGAGCATCAGTAAACCGGCTAATTATGCCTGCTTTCTGCCAGCCCCATTCTTTATTCAGATGTGGGTTTTATTCATGCTCTTTTCAATGACTGAGAAGCCTGAAGCATCATTTAAGCCTGCAGAAGTTGTTAGAATTGATCATTAAATATCATTGACTAAACACCTCCAAATGTAGTATGGTTAAAATGATGTTGGAGCCTGTAGCAACTGAGTCTATAGAAGTCATTATCATGTTAATGCTATTTAATCACAACTCACATTTATATATTTTAAGGTTTACAAAGCATTTTGCTCACAAAGAGCCCCTGTGAGCTAGGTAATATAGTGTTGTTATCCCCAGTTTCTAGAGAATGAAACAGTTTCTTAGATGTTGAGTAATTTGCTTTTGTCACACAGATAACAAATGACACTTGAACTTCATTCTCCCCTGATTCCAGTTTCAGTATTTTTCCTTCTATACCACACTAACTCTGATGTAAATTGAGTCGCTCCACATAATTCAATGAATCTGGAACCTCATCAATGTGAGTGTTCCCTCCCAAGATACAAATGGCATCCCATTCATGGCCTCTTTTTCTATGTAATACTTATTTTTTCCACAAGTCCATCTTCAGAACCCACCCAAATTATTGGAGGTCTTTCATTTTAAAAAATTTCTTGGGTTCTAGTACAGAATTCAGGTTGACTATCACTCTCATTATATGATCATCCCATCTCCCTTTTTGATCATCTGTTTTTGAGATGATATCCCTCGTTCCTCTTCTCATATATACATTATTAGTAGTAATATGGTGATGCATTGGCCTCCAAAACCCTTCTGTATTTCTCTTTGCCAGCATAATACTTTATCTTCATTTCATATTGCTTTGGAAGCTCAAATGTGTTTGCTGGTCAATTTACAGTTTATATAAAAAATATCTGTATTATCTAATCACTGAATATTCTTGGTTTTGGAAAATCTAAGTGGTTAGATCATCTCTATTGAAGTGACCATAAGAAGCTCATTGTAGCTGTCTTCATGGCTCAATCTACCCTGTCAAGACAATGTGTCTTGTGAAAGCAGTCATACAAATTAGTTTTATAATGATGCCAAGACAAACAAAAATAACCAATAGATTATTTTTTTAACTTTTCAGTATACTGATTATAATGTAAGCTCCTTGAGACCAGGGACTGTTTGACTTTCTTTATACCCCCAGTCCTTAACACAGCATCTGGCAAATAAGCAATAAAACTGTGTTGGTTGGTTAATTGAGTCATATTTCAGTTGTTGGATAGGAAATGGTCATGAGATTTTTCAATAATATTGAAACAAAATGTGTCCCACAAAACTCCAGAATATAGTCCTAGGATTAAAAGAGAATTGGGAAATATTTAGCAAAATAAATAAAAATATAATAGAACATAGAAAATATTAATACATGGTTTTCCACTTCAATATTCTACCTTCAGGGATCCTTACATATAGCTTAGTGGCCCCTCTTTGATTTGAGTTTGACACTGCTGCTCTCTTATAGTGTCAGAAAGCTCTAAGAAGAGGGACAGCTAGATAACACACTAGACAAAGAGCCAGGCTTAGTGTGTGGAAAGGAATTCTTCATATCCACTCATCTTTCCCTATAAATATTACAAGTGTCAGGAGGACCTGGGTTCAAATCTGACATCAGACATTTATTTCCTAGCTGTATAACCCTGGGCAAACAACTTAATTCTAATTGCCTAGACTTACTGCTCTTCTTTTATAAGTTTTATAAGTGATCCTTTGACAGAAGATAAGGTTTGGGGGAAAGCCCTATTGTGTAGTCACATAAGCAAAATCATAGTCTTCAAATAATAAGGGATCTCAGAGATCTATGTCATCAAGATGTAGAAGAACAGAGGATTTAAAGTTAGACCAAAATGTAAATCCCAAGTCTTTGCTTACTGCCACTATGACTTCAGGCAAGTCACTTTTATCAATCAACAATGTTTGGCAAATACCAGCTAGATGGTCCAGTGAATAGTCTTAAATCTGGAATAAGGAAGACTTGAATTCAACTCCAGCCTCAGATACATACTTACTAGCTGTGTGATCCTGGGCAAGTCGCCTAACCTCTTTGCCTTGTTTTCTTCAACTATACAATGGGGATAATAATTGCACCTAACTCCCAGAATTGCTGTAAAGATCAAATGAAGTAAAAAGTGCCAGGCATACAGTTGACACTTAAAAAATGCTTGTTTCCTTCTTACTGTTGTCCATTGATGCCTGGATTAACATAAAATTTTGTTGTTTAAAATCATCCTTTAACTACTTTACCACATGTCCAGAAGTCTTAAAATGGGGATTATATCACTGGCTTCATGAAGGTACTAGGCTATTTTTCCCGGACAATTTTATAACATTCAAACATAGTTTTTAAACAAAGACATTCAGTGGCTCCATTGATACAGGAAATCTTGTTCCTACCAATGCTCCTTCATTCAATTATTTAGCAAATATTTACTGTGGACCTACTGTTTATATAATAGTGGACATCACTGCTGGGTAAGAATGTCAAGTTCAAAAGGAGAGGCTAAGACCTATTAAAAGTATAAGAAATGATTCCTGCCCTCTAGTGTTTACAATCTAATTAAGTAGACTTAAAATTCACAGAGAAAACCAAGAATATCAGAATAATAGCATGAAAGTCATTTACTCAGTCAATTAGAAGATCCATATGAATAATGCTCAGAGATATACCTAGACAGCAATTCAGTGTAGTCACATACAGAAAAGTATGCAGGTCAGGAGGAAGAAAGTAGTTTTGAAACCTCTCAAATGAAAACATTTAGAACTAAAACATGCAGTGATGACACAGTAGTTGAAATTTGAATGACTGCTACTGCTCCCCATAGACCTATAAAGTGAAGATGAGATCCAGTTATGCTTGTTTGTCTATTTCTTTCATTAAAAAAAAAACCTGATATAAAAGTGCGTCCATGGCTAATTAGTGAAGTAAACTTAGCTGTTCCCAGAATTACACACCTCCACGCCTCACCCTCAGTATTTTATGGATGGCTAATGTTTATCCCGAGGATTCTTATTAGACTAAAAGCTTAAAAGGGACACTACTTAAGGAGGGCATGTTTTGAAGAGATGTTCAGCAATTGGGCTGCAGAGCTCCCACTAACTTGTTTTGAAGTTTGCTGTGTTTACACTTTTATTTTCATAACCACTGGCACTGAGCCTTCCTGGTGATTTTCCCCATCTCATCCCAGCTTGGGAAATAACTAGAAAAGCCTGTTACCCATGATTAGACTAAGCCTCTCTATTTTTAATCATTGAATACTCCTGAGCTCAGAAAATAGTGGTCTTCATAGTCAGCACTCAATAAATGGTTGTTGAATAAATTTGTCACATTCTCAGAGTGCTTTGTAGTATGTAAAGAATTAAGAAAGCCAATAAACAGCTCAATAATAAGGGACCACAGAGAAAAAATAATAGGTAGCATTTGTAAGGCACTTTAAGGTTTGCAAAATGTTTTACATATATCTCATTTTGATTCACACAACAACCCTGTCAAATAGGTGTTGTTAGCCTCATTTTATAAATGAGGAAACTGAGGCAAAGAGCAGTAAAGTGCCAGGGTCATATACTAGTATCCAAGGGAGACTTTGAATTCATATCTTCTTTATTCTAAATCCAGTTCTCTATCCAGCTGAACAAAAAAATAACTGGGCTGGAAAAATGTTAGACTCTAATACTGGAAACTAGGTCCAATTAAGGTTAACCAAGTTCACCTAGCTGAACTCATAAATTATACACAAAACTCTGAAATAGAAAAGAAAGCCAAGTCAGCTAAACTGTTCTTATAATTTGACCATTTGAATGGCTAAACTTCTTGTGATCTTCATATGGATGTACTGTTTTTCCTTGGGGGACTAGAGAGATAATCTCTATTTCATTCAATTCCAAAAGTTATTTTTGTAATGACAATCTCCTTAGCACTTTGGAAAAACAGGTATAAATGCAACCCTTTGATGTTTCCCAATGTCAGATCTCCAAACTCGAAACTATAAGGGTCTTCCAAAGTTTATTGCATTGTATTACCTTCCACCTGTTTGCCTACATGTTTGCTTTTCTTTAATTAAGTGAGCCTTCTCTTAGTCTCAGCTTCCACTTGCAGCTTCAAGTAATCACCCATTTGGGCCTTTCTTCAGTGAAATGGAATTCTATTCTGAATCCCTCATGCTGCTTCTCATTATCAAAGCACTACTCTTAGAGGCGGTTTTCTCTGAGTGAACATAGATTTTCAGCAACCCCAAACATAACCCTCCCAAAGAAAGTAGAGACTATATAAAGGAAAACACACTAGCTACATAAAGAAACCAAATCCTCTGTGTGTTCTAAGAAAAAGGTACTCAGCAATTATAATCATAGGCAGGGAAGGAAGCTCAAAAGACCAGCATTATCTGTCCTTTTTTAAATATTTGATTATACAGCCCATTCTCTTCACAATAGCTGATGGTTCTTTTTTTTTTTTTTAGCTTAAAAACAAAAAAAAAGAGATTTATTAATTTAGAAAGTAATGTTGAGAATGGTCAGGAGGATAGCAAGGTGGGACAGCAAGATGGGGAGCAGTTCCTGGGAGGACAGCATGAATGGAAAGGCTGTTCCCCTGGGAGGACAGCATGGATGGAAAAGCTGTCCCCCAGACAACATCAGTTCTGGGGATTTTATACTTTTTACAACAGATGCTATGTCATGGTGTGGACATGACCTATAGAGTGCTAGTCCCTCAGGCATTTGGTGGGGTGGGGTAGTCATCTGACTGGGGTCTGCCTGGAGGCATAAAAATTCATCTCTTTGTCCATCTTAAGTCTAGAGGATGTTCAAAAGTAGATAGCCATCTCAGGACCCTAGGTGGGGTCATTGGGTGTTTCTAGGTTAAGAGTCACGAGGATGGAAGGGAGCTAGGGAGTTTCCCTGATAATAGTTGGCCTGAGTTTCTGGGGGTACAGTGCCCATGTCATCTCCCCCCTCTCCTAATATGTAAGGGAAAAGGGATGGTCATCTCTGTCTTCTGTAACTTCTTTATAGCTGAGAATGGGCGTAGAGTTGTCCCTGCCTATCTGTTAGGAGAGAGAGGTATTGACCGTAGGCTGTGTCCAGAGCATTAGGCTGGGATAGTTATGGTAGCATTTGGCATCTGGGTGACTCCCATGAGTGCTTTTACCCTAGAAACAACTAGAGAGATGAATCAGAGAATTATATGTCCAGCTGGCTGGGTGCACATGATTTAAAACATAGAAGAAGACCCAAAATTTAAGGAAAGAAATAGTTATGGTCAGGAAGTTAAGAGCTAAAAGTAAAAGGGGTTGAAGATAGCAGGGAAAGAAAAGCTGTGGGCACAGGGTCTTAGGGACATGTCCTCAGTGAATGCCTGGGCCCTAGGTAACTGGGAACCTGCTTGGAGATGTGAAGGAAGCAACTGCTTCCCCTGATTGGAAGACAGGTCACAAGGGGAGAGTCAGCCCCTGAGATAGAAGTGCAGAAACCAGGACTAGGGCAAATACTGGAACAGCAGATAGAGACAGAGAATAATACAATACAGTACAATAGCAATTGGCATTACACATTTGCATTTGGGTATCTTAGCCAACAGACTTCTTCAGAAATCATCTTCTGACAATAATAGAACCCCTTGGGAAATCAGATTCCTGAGTTGTTTGCAGAGTTGGTATGTGATGTTTCTGTTAAAGAATATCCTTTTGCAAAGTACACATTAACTATAACATCTATAAACACTTGAGTAACAGTATTTTACAGATGAATTTCTTTACTCCAGATTCTGGGGAAAATTCAGGAGAGCTTTGAGCTATTCCAAGCTCAAGATCCAAACTTCAATTAAGGCTGCAAATACAAGCCATCAATTAATAAACTTCACCTACTTCTCAAAGTATGTTCCTAAGAGTTTGAGAATGTTCAATTATTAACCTAATAGGTTGTTTGGGGAAATGGAAACTTTAATTTTCCAATTTGTATTATGTGCTGATTATGGGAATGTCACGAAGGAAGAAGGCCCAGAAAGGGAAAATATCTCCTCATGTCACAAAGGACACAGTGAGTGACTTCATGTACCAAGCAAGGCTGTCACTGCCATTATTGTTTCACTCAAGGATCAGCAGCCTAGATGGTCAGGAAAATTCAGTCCAAAGTGAGCCTTGGGCTGCCTTCTCTATAACCATCCTAGGACTTTCCTTCTCCTTAGAGCACTTGCCACTGGATCACAGAAGCCTTCTTTTTTTCCTTAAAGGACAAGTCTCACCCATTACAGCTCAGAGAAATTCTGCTTAGCAGCAGACCAGAAACAAATTTCCATACCCTAAAACAAGCTTTTCTGACCATTTGCCCTCTCTAAGGATTCCTTAAAGCCCTTTACATTATAGCAATTATTCTTACATATTTTGGCAATAATTAATTTATCACAATTTAGTCATAAGACCTGAACAGGAATGTTGAATTCATTAGCTCTATAGTAATATACAAATCTGGGCTAGATCAAATCCTGACCTTAGGCCATCTGAAGGAACTAAGACAAGACCAGTCAGGAATCTCTCTAAGGAATTTTCAGAGAAATTCTAGAATTATTTGTGATTTTCCAAAACTACATACATCAATTCTAGAAATCACCCGTAATGTAAAGATCCAATTATGAGGAAAGAACATCTATCTGTTCTCTTTCACCTTCTCTCTCTCTCTTCCTTCAAAACCCTCTGCTTAAAAAGCAGAACACAACTTCCATTCTTCCTTCACAAACCTGTATACTCAAGCTTTATGGACTTTAGATCAAAGTCCCTCTTTCTTCTGAATTCAAACCCAAAATATCTTCTTCACCTTCTATGCCTTGCTTTTACCATCATAAGTCAACCAAACATTCCATTGGTATCACTTCAATTGCTAATTGGTAACCCAGAAGAATTCTGACTTAAAGGATCATTGAAATACTGTATCTTTAGCATAGTATTCATCAGTTATAAATTTCAGTTCATAGTACAAATTGGTAAACTGAGGTAACCACTGAGTATTGAACAAAATCTATGGTAGAGTCAGGTTTAAAATGAGCTTTTGTTTATATCCAAACAATATTTAAAATACATGTTTCAGCAGCAACTCACATAACATTTCAAAAAAATTTCATAAAGCATTTAGTATTACCAGATCTATTTTAAATTTAGAGATTTGAAACCTTTTAAGGACTGTAAACCTTAAAGCAAGCCTTTTGACAAGCCAGCTGATTATCTATTTTCAAGACCAAGAAGTTAGTAATAATAAAGTTAGTCCAACTTTAATACACCAGGATGAAAACCATTGAGAAGAAAATCATTTGATAATTTTAAACAAAAACCCATTTTTGGTAAGTTTAAACACTGCTAAAACCTATTTTACAAAACCAATCTGTGGCTTTTTTATACAAACTGAAATTTCACTATCCAACAAAATTAAAATTAGGATGTTATTTTCACAATTTTGAAATAAAATACCAATAAATACCTCTAATAGACAGATTTTAAGCATTACTTCCTTCTGGCTAGCAGAAAGGAGATTTATCAGGTCTTCTTATCTCTCCCTGTTTACCTTAAAACAGAAGATAATTAATAGGTTGTTCTACAAGTTGAAAAAAACCTTAGTATTAAAAGTGTAAGACATTTAAAAATCCCCAAAATAGGGCTTTCTCACCAGTTGTCTCTGTTCAGAATCAACCCCCTTCCTCTCTGCAGTAGAGGAGAAGGTAGATCTGATCAGTGAACTGATAACTTCCCTGTTTCCCGTCTCCGCCTGCATTTCTCGGGGGCCCTTGCCTTAAAATCCAAGTAAAGAGTAGAGTTTTGGAGAACTGGGAGCCTAGTGAGAGAATAAAGCTAAAAGGTAAGGAGCTTCTGTCTATTAGATATGTCCAATTGCCACCTGGTATTAGAATTTAGGGTAACAAAAAGCCAATTTCCTCATCATTTTTTTTATGTTGCTCAGCTATTTAACATGAGAGAAAACAAACAAACAAAAAATCCAACTGAATTTTCTCTCAGGCTGCTTAGGTTTGATCCCTTCCCAACAGGAGAGGCCTGCAAGCATGCTTCTCCCTTTGTCTTAATTGGGTTGGCTAGTCCCTATCTGGCTTGACCTCAGGCTGAAGAAAAAAAAATTTCAATTTTAGGGTGCCATGGATAGGCCATGCCTCTTGCTTACCAAGGATGTAACGTGGCCAGTCAACATTACCAAAAGAAATTGGTTGCTTTTTCTTTAGTGCCAATTTTTTCCAATTTTTAAGTATATGCCCCAAAGGGGAATCTCAGGGTACTTTCTGTCTCTCCCATTTAGATGTGGGATCACCAATTCCACACTGGAGGGTCAACAACTGTGCGTCCACAGAGGTTGCCCGACCAAGAGCACTTAGTTCAAGACTGAGGTGAGCACTCAGTGTAAGACTGAGGAGGCAAGACTTCCCACACACCAGAACGTCTTCCAGTATAGAAGGGGGAGCCAACAGATAGACCCCAAACTCCATCGGCCAGACTGATCTGGAGCTGATGGGAGAGAGAGCATGAAAGAGTTCCCACAAAGACATCACCCAAAAGATGGGGGTTTCAGGAGTCAAAGAAAAGGCTTCTTCCTACCTGAGAAGCCATGTCCTTGAGGACGATCCAGAGTACAGGAGTAGCTTTCAAAAAAAAATCAAAATGTTATGGGGGTTGATGTGTACCGCTAGGGTTCAGAAAGGATACCTTTTGCAAGAATGCAAGACTCCAAAACTTAGCTTAAAAACAAAAAAAGAGATTTATTAATTTAGAAAGTAATGTTGAGAATGGTCAGGAGGATAGTAAGGTGGGACAGCAAGATGGGGAGCAGTTCCTGGGAGGACAGCATGAATGGAGAGGCTATTCCTCCATGGGGACAGCATGGATGGAAAGGCTGTCCCCCTTACCCCCCCCCATGGTTCTTAATAATAGTACTAATAGTATTTAATGCTTCCCATTGTGATAACATAAAATACTTAAATAAAATCTAACTCCCTCATCTTATAGCTCCTTTTAAATTATTCCCAATCAAGTTGGAGGTTATTATAAAACCATATATTTATATTTCAAGACTATTGGGAATCCTGCTTTAGGTCTTGTTTTTTACAAGCTAAAAACTCACAAGTCATTTATTTTTTTCTTTTGAAAATTTTTATTTAATTAATTAATTTAGAATATTTTCCCATGGTTACAAGATTTATGTTCTTTCCCTCCCTTCTCTTCACCCCCCCCCCACCCATAGCCAATGCACAGTTCCACTGGATTTTATATGTGTCATTGATCAAGTCCTATTTCCATATTATTAGTGCACTAGGGTGATGGCTTAGAATCTACATCCCCAATCATATCCCCATTGACCCATGTAATCAAGCAGTTGTTTTTCTTCTGTGGTTCTGCTCCCACAGTTCTTTCTCTGGATGAGGATAGTGTTCTTTCTCATAAGTCTCTTAGAATTGTCCTGGATCGTTGCATTGTTGCTAGTAGAGAAGTCCATTACATTCAATTCATGAGTCATTTAGTATCTTTGCTCTGATCCTTATGAGAACTCTTTGTCTATCTTGAACCCTTTCTTTTGGGCTATCTCTTCATATGACAAGGTTGTGCTGCTAAATTTTTAATGACCAACTCTCTGGAAAAGACACTTTTAAATTTAATCTGTATCATTAACATTTTCTCCATCATTTTCTTGAGTCTAGACCAGTGGTGTCAAACTCAAACAGAAACAGATCCCTGAGGGACGCATATTGAAATAAAAACCACGAACATAATCTATATTGTATTTTATCTATATTTATCTTGTTAAACATTTCCCAATTACATTTTAATCTAGTTCAGTGCTACTTGCTTGTGCCCACTGAGTCTGACATTTCTGGTCTATCTTATCAGTAACACAATAAATCAAACCCTGATTTCTACTATTTGCTAATTTTTGGAGATGTAAATGCTCACATTGAAAACTGAACATTTTATTTCTCAGTTCAGGTTAACTCCAACACAACTTTACATAAGCCACTTAAATCATATATTGCTGAAACATAATGTTCTATGGTCTAAAAGTGCAGGAAATTATAGTATTATTTCAATATATCTTTATGCTATTGATCTCTTTACTAACCTCCTCAAAAGGTCTGGAGCAAGTAAGATTTAGTCAGTTCCAAAGAACAGTTATTAAATGAAGATTCTCAGTTCTTTATAGAGGCTTATTTAATAAATGAGCAGCTAGGTGGTACAGTGGATAAAGTTCCAGTCCTGAAAGCAAGAAAACTCATCCTCCTAAATTCAAATCTGACCTCAGACATGTGCTAGCTGTGTGACCCTGGGCAAATAATTTAACCCTGTTGGGCTTAAGTTTCCTCATCTGTAAAGTGAGCTGGAGAAGGAAATGGCAGCCACTTTGGTATCATTGCCAAGAAGACCCCAAATGGGGTCACAAATATTGAACACAACTGAATATCAACCTGGTTGACTCTTCTTTAGGGGAGTACCCTTTGCTCTGGATGGTCTCCACTTAATTTTGGGTTGAAAACTCAGACCATGTTGAAGCTAGAGATCCAAATCCCAAGTGAACAAACTAGCACTCAGAATATCCCACCTTGACTTTGCCCTGAGGTCAACTTAATGATTATTGACTCCCTACCTGGTGCTGCCATATCATGAGAAAGCTTAGTAATGCTATTAACACTCCACTTCCTTTCCAGTCTACTCCACCAGAATGGCCCACCCTGGCCCACCCAGTACCTTTCCAGCTTTACTTATGTTTTGTCTTCCCTGAATATATACACCTGTAGGGTAAGGACATTCTGGTTTTCCTCTTTTGTACTCCCTCTCAGAGGTGAACACAATGCCTGGTATATCAGAAGCACTCAATAAATGCTTTACCTATCTTTCTGTCCATTTATTTTTTAAAGGGCAGGAGAGTCTATGTAGAATGGACCCTAGGAAAAGATAACTTCCTAAGAATTCTTAGTAAGGGGATCCTAACTGAATTATAGATTCAAAAAACATGGAAATAGGGGTAGCTTTCTGTTTAGATCCAGTTAATCAGGCAAGATTTTAATCAACTCTGAATCTAAAGAATTTCCTTAGAGATTTTTAACCTTTTCCACTGTAAACAAACTAGTTGGTACTGCTATTGATACTTTCACAATTTACAAAGTAGTAATATGAGAAGACCTACGAGGAGGAAGAGGAAAAGAGGAGAAAGAAAAGGAGGAAAAGGAAGAAATGAAAGAGTCATTGGTGAAGCCAATGGGAATCATAATGGCAATTGGAGAACAAAGTCATCAAGCAACTTCCCCACAGAGCTTTGGAAGGAAAAGAAAACCAAGTTCCCTTCGGTGTCTTAGCCTGATGAATAATTGATTGCATCAGAAAACAAGATCATAGATGATGGGAAAGAAGAAGCCTACATAATGTCTCTTCTTTTGACTGAAACACAGAGCCAAGAGCTTTATCAGGTATAGCATCTGTTTTCTCACTGTTCAAGACAACAGTTGAGTTGTGTCCCATTAAATATTCTTGGGTTACACCCATCCCTTACCCAAGTGCTCTCCTCTATCTAATGACAATATGTGTCCTGTGTATACAAGTAATAGTGTGGATGAGCAATGAATTAAAATGCAACAGGTGGAGAAATAAATGTTAGATTAAAATAAAGATTTACTACTGGCTTCATAATCAGTGAACTATGAAAGCCAGGTACTTCTTTGTGTGGAGTACCTGATAGCAAAGAGTTCCGTGAGGGTAGGATACACATAGAATAAAAATGAGATTCCCACCAGTTGGTGAGTTTAGAAATCACTTTGAATGAATGTTGGATATTTCTATAACCTGTTTAACTCAGGGCTTACATATCACCTGTAAAAGATTTGAAATTTGGAGATGGTAAAAGAAGAAAGAACTATTTGGATTTTGGTTGCTTTTTTCCCACATTATCTTTGGTTTTTGCATGGCATGACATGCTAATCCTACTTTAAAGAACCTGTTGAAGAGGATTTAGCAGTATAAAAGCTGCTGAAATCACTATGACCAAGTATGGTTCTGGGGCAGTGTTAAAGCCAAAGTCTTTAAATCTCTAGGAAAGAAAATGTGGATATTTCTGTCCCTTCTCCAAAGGAAGACATACCTTTAAAAGCTTATAAAAAAAGGTTTTTTTTGGTTTGTTTTATTTTCATTTTTCCTTGAGCAAGTGTGACTTCAGGTGTGAGGCTTTTGTAGGTCTGCTTTTACAATGCATGTTTTTGTCTCCTGGGAGGCTTGTTAAAGAAAGTCACAGTGAACCAGTGACGCCAAACTGCACCTGTTTCCCAAGGGAAAAAAGAGGGAGAGGGAGAGGGAGAGAGACTCAGTTGTTGCATTAGAATGATTAAGGTGACCAACAACAACCCTTAGAAAGTGATAGTATTCAAAGCCTTGGCAGGTTGCATAGTAAAATTAAACCCTATGCACTAATTATTTGCCCTAATATAAAGGGCAGGGCTTCATGGGAAATGCCTAATCCCAGCCTTGCTGTGAAATGCATTCAATAAACAGGTTTCACAATTCAAGAGGAAGCAGAGTGTCAGGAGACTTATATGGGAAAGTTAGCTAATGAAGTCACTCCAAGGTATTATGAAGTGCAAATGGAGTGTCAGTGAAGCCCTATGTGATCAGTCCTGAAGAGTTGGGTGACTAAGCAGTGGAGCAGGTTTAAGCTCTTACCAGGTTCTCATCCTATGTAACACCATGAGAAATTTTCTCACGCCTCAGCATTGGATGAGAATTTGAAATTGCCCTTGCTGCTCAGGTCCGTTCTTTTGACCTTTGGCCTCATTTTTATTTCTCCGTGGAGCTTTTTCCAAGGCAATTGAATTCATCATTCAAATTATCAAAAGGCAAAAGGGAAGATCCGTGGTTCAGGAGTTGTTAAAGTGGCCAAACTCTTGGGGGCCTCTACGTGGCTCGGCCAGGCATGGAGATGTGAGGTCCTGGGTTTAAACCTGGCCTCTGACATTTCCTAGCTGTCTGACCCTGAACAAGTCACTTAACCCTCATTGCCTAGTCTTTACTCTTTTCTTTGGAACTAAATACGTAGTATTGATTTTAAGACAGAAGATAAGGATTTTTTAAAAGTTACCAAACTTTAGGGAAGTCATAAAAATAAACTTTAATCCATGGATCTTTCGCTCAGGGGTCCTTAACCTGAGGACTTCATGTCCACGTTTTTTAAAAGAATTTAGGCAACTATATATTTTTAGATAACTATATTTCATCATAATTTATTTCCTTTGTAATCGTACTCTTTTCATGTTATGCATTTATAAACATCCTTCTGAGAACGGGACCATAGACTTCATTAATTCTGAACACAAAAAAAGGTATGAAGCCCTGCTCTAGAACCTAATAGAAAGGAGCAGAGGGACTTTTTAGAAGCCTAATCTTTTTTATTTCTCTTATCAATTTTCCCTCAGTCTGTTTCCAGAAATCTCTATTTGTAGTAGAACCAAATGTAAAGCTCTATAGGTACTAATTCTGAATATATAACTAGAGATATCGCTAGTGATTTTCAAAAAACCTTTTTTAAAAACCTTCAAACTGCCCTTTCTTTCCACACAGTAAGGAAACTTATGAAATTTTCAACTATATAGTGGTATACATGTGCCTTTTCAGGTTGGCATTGAGTACCACAGTTCCAAAATAGTCCTTTTCTTCAAGCATTTCAGTCCTGTCTGACTCTTCATGACTCTATTTGGGGTTTTCTTGGCAAAGATACAAGAGTGGTTTGCTATTTTTCTTTTCCAGCTCATTTTATGGAAGATCAACTGAGACAAATAGGATTAGTGACTTGCCCAGGGTCACACAGCTAAGAAGGGTCTCAGGTCAGATTTGAACTCAGAAAGATTCACCTTCCTGACTTCAAGCCCCACACACTATCCAATATACCTCTTCACTGCCCACTTCAAGATAATAGAATCTCATATTTAGAGCAGGAAGAGATCTTTTAAGACCAGCATTGAAAACACCAAGCTACAGTGATAGTGTGGTGGGTGGATCTCTAAATTTTGCACATCTCCCTACCTCCTTTTTTGTTTTCAACTTTATGATCTCTAAAAATGATAGGCTTGGAATTTGCTACAACCTTCATTTACGAAGTGTCAACAAAATGGATTTTAAAAAGTAAACATGGATGAAGATGAGTCTTTCCTCCTGAGTTTATAACCAAAGTCAATCTAAACATAAGCAAAGATAAAAGGCATCATGCCAATTAACAAACACTGGTGATACTAGAGATATTAATAAAATGTTGATAATATTATCCCTTTCATTGTTTTGATTTCATTATGATTCTAGTGCAAAGAGCTCTGGATTCAGAGTCAGAATCCCTGGCTTTCAGTCTTTCCTAAGCTATGTTACCCACTATATAACCTTGAGTTAGTTATTTAAGCCTTGGTTTGATCCTCTGAAAAATGAGGGGGTTGGAATAAATGAAAATAAATGAGCTCTGAGGTCCATTCCAGCTCTCACATTCAGATAAGTTTTTTTGGTTTCAAAAAAACACTCTACAAATGCATGATTTCATAAACATTTTCACTGCTGAAAGTTATATAGTTCCAAATATTATTGTCAAATACTATTACCAGTTAACAAGTTCTATAAGTAAACTTCCATTATATGTCCTGATGGATACACACACACACACACACACACACACACACACACACACACACACACATATATATATATATATTTGTCATCTAATTAATTCCCTAAATTCTCTCCGTCAACACAGATTAAAACCCATCTGTGCTTGGTCATTCTGTGAGACTCTTGTCTGTGTCCTTTCTTAAGTTTGTCATAGTGTCGACACTTTGCTTGTTCCTAATATTGCGAAGATACAAATAGAACCCTCTGGTGGTCTACCTGTCATTCCTCTCCTTGACTAGTCCATCCACCAGGTCTATCATATATATCTGATGGCAACTATTACTACTGTCTTCTTTAGAGTTCTTCAGTGGCTATATGTTGCAACCTTTCTGCCTTACTCCCTCTGTGATGTTCATTTTTAATTCTTTGGAGACAATTGTGTTCCTTGGCTCACTGCCAAACACACAGCTAGGAAGTATATGAGGTCAAATTTGAACTCAGGACTTCTTGACTGCAGGTCTCTCTATCCACTATGCCACATAGCTGCCCCAAATCCTTTGTAAACTAAAATTTTTCAAGTAAATTATTGGGCAAATATGTCTCAAATTAAGCATAATTTGTCTACATATAGTTATTCAATTAGTTACTGAAATTAGTGGTGGGAGACTCCATTCCTTCTCCCTCCATTACAGTAGTTAATAAAAAATTTTATTTTTAAGAGTTCAGTTTTTATTTATTGAACATTCTGTGCTTTGATCATATCCCCCAGATGGATATTTAACACAAGCTAAATGTACACCACTTTCCTGAGTTCATATCTTTTTGGCACCCTCCCCTGGGTCTCAAGAGACGCTATCATAACAGTGCAGAGCTAGGTTCTAGAACTGTTGTTCAAGAGCCCCCACCCATATGTTTCCCATTTAGAGTCAAACAAATCTCAATTAGCTTTTAGAAAGTTTATTTACTAAAGGCATTTATTTACTAATCTATATACTAAGATATAGCAAAAACAGTTGGCACAAACACCCTCCAAAAACCTGAGAAATATCCTTCCATAAAATTACAGTCTCAGGGAAGAGGATGTGTAGAAATCATATATGACTAAAGGGTAATCTCCTAGCCCCTAGTTGCTGGAAGTCCTTTCTTGATCCCATTGCTGTCAATCTTCTCTATTGCAAAAGGTCATGCTCTTTGAATATGCTTCCTACCCTAGGTAGCTACCTTTTGATATCTGTCTATATCATTTGTCTTTAATGTGTCTTCTTGATGCTTTATCTGTGACTGCTTTGGTTTGTTTGTTGGCATAATTGATAAAGATGGGGGGAAAAATGAAGAGATTGACAGACAGAGACAGACAGACAAACTTTCCCTCTCTCCCCACTCCAATGATTCATTTTCACATTCATTGAGGTCCTTAACCATTTTGTTGATCTATTTCTTGTCTGAACAACTGCTAAAATTTCTCTAGTTATTTAAAGCCTCCAAGAGAATGGCAAACATCTTTGGTTAGCCAAAAAGCTGTTTCTTCCTTAATCCGGTTGAAGAGAGGTTCATACCAGATATGGAGAGTATATATAGATGATCTTATTTACCTATTCAAAAATATAAGCATGACTGTTGATTTCTTGACTGAGGCTAAGGTGTATAATTTTCTCTCTTATACCTTTATAGCTGAAAAGAACTTAGAGATAATCTAATCTCAGAATTTTTTTTTAACCCTTGCTTTCCATCTTAGAATCAACACCAAGTATTGGTTCCAAGGCAGGAAAGAGGTAAAGGCTAGGGGGCAACTATGGTTAAGTGACTTGTCCCCAATCACATGCTAGGAAGATCTGAGGACCTCCTGTCTCTAGACCTAGATCTCAATTGACTCAGACACTTAGCCACCCCTAGTACCAGGATTCTTAATTTGGGTTGCATGAACCTGCTTTAATATCTTGATAATAATATTTTAATATAATTTATTTCCTTTCTAATGCTATGCATTTTATTTATGAATTCAAATATTCTAAGAAGGGATCTATAGATTTTACAAGATAGCCAAAGATATCCATGACACACAAAAAAGTAAGAATCCCCTCTCTAATCGAACTCCCTAATTTTACAGATGAGAACATTGAGGTTCATAAATGAAATGGAATTTGACTTCAGGTGCTTCATTGCCACAGTGAGGATGCTTTCCACTGTGCCATGCTCCCTTCCTTTGAATATTGACTTTATCATAATAGATAGCCCTTTCCTAAGCTGTAAGAGTACTAGGGGAAGACTTTCCCAAAATAAAATGCATGGAAAATGGTTAAGAAACCCTAAAACAATGGCCTGGATGAGTTTTGGGAGTAACAGTACTGACAGATTTTTTATTCTCAAAAGACAAATCAGCTGTCATACGAATATCCCAAATGCTGGCTCTGGAGGTTAATTTTCAGGGCACTGAACATTTTCCCACATAACGTGGGAATCCCAAAGAACTAGTCCAAGGCTTGAGGACTTTTTAAAATGAATCATGTTTGCATGGCAGTTCTACCACACCCCCAAAACTGTTGTCAGCCAAACTGTTACTACAAACTTTTCCTGAGAAAGGAATCACTTTTTTGAGATAGACAGATTTGTCCAGCTGATCCAATCCACACAGTCCTAACACTTGAGTCATGTGTCTACTTTAGATTGTAAATAGTTCATGAAGACCCTGGATAGGGGACATATTTGACAAGCTATAACTCTGGAAGAAAGCCAACATGGGAGAAAGGGGAGCCTGTCACCCAATAATGAAATGCTCTTTCAAAACCTGGGCACTGGTATTATAAGATCTGTGGACCCCCGCCCCCCAAACTGAGGTGTGTAAAGGTGTGTTTAGGGTGCAGTTCCTTTGAGGATGTTGAAATAGAGCCTTTTGCTATACCTGTTATTTCATTTGTTGTGGCCACCACACCAAGGAAAGATAATCATGCCTGTACTTGTACCAAGGAACGCTATTGTCTCCTGCTTGGGAAAGGCGATTAAGAGAGTTCAAATAAAGCTCACAGCTTTTAGCTACTCCAGCTAGCAATTGGCTTCATGGCCAAGGTTTTCAAGGAGAAAATAAATTGCTCTATTATCTCCTTCTTTCTAGGCAGCTTTGTCAGCTCTCCAGAAGTGATAACTAGGTTCTGATTTATGCTATCAGAGCTCACAGGGGTCTAAGCAAAAAGATGGTCCCTTCCCAAGAGCACTATACTATCAACTCCCCCTTATTCTTCCCTCTGCTAGGAAACTTCTGGTTTTTAGAATGTAGGACATAAACGAGAGGAAAGTCTTTATTTGGATATAGAAGCAAGCTGTAGACCAGGGCAAATGAGAACGTCTGACCCTTTTTCATCTTACACTGTGGGGTCATACTGAGCAGCCCTCTATACTGACCTAGTGCTACTCATTATCATTTTATCAGGACGATGTATGGACTCCCAGGAAGTTCATAGCAACTGTTATCAAAAAAGAAGGTGCCCAAGGATGGTTTCCAAGTCCACGCACTGAGCACACTGAGCACCTGCTGCTTTTAAAGTCAGTGGGATCTGCTTTAAGCAAATATCAAGGTAAAATTGGAAGGGGAGAGGAGTGATGAAATAGAGTGATTCAGGAGTTCACCTGTTCCTTTCATAATTCCACATGGGTGACTCCCCATGCTTCCATACCCATCTCATGATAAGCCAAGATATTGTTCCCCAGTAGAATATAAGCTCCCAAAGGGGAGAGATTATTTCATTTCTGTCCTTACATCCCCAGGATACCATGCCTTGTATTTAATAGGCATTTAATAAATATTTCATTAAATCAATTTAATTCCTCCACAGAAATAAAATGGAGATCATACCTATTCATTATAGATAAAGAGACCAATTTCTATCCATCCCAAGGACAATGGAAAGCTGCATAACAGGAAACCCAAATCTCTGTCAGACGGCTGAAGAGTGTAAGAATGACAGAGGGAAGAAAGAAACTAGCATAAAGATGGAAGACCAGGACCCTTCCTCAAATTCCAGTTTGAGTCATCCTTCTATAGGGTTCTTTCCTTAAAATCAGATTGGGTACGAAGATCTCTCTTGAGATGCAATGGAAAAACCACTGTACTGAGATTCAGGAGACCTGGTCCCCAGTCCCAGTTCAGCTACTAGTTAGCTTTGTGGTCTTAGAAAAATCACTTTAGAGGCAGCTAGATGACTCAGTGGATAGAGATAGGCCTAGAGAGAAGTCTTGGGTTCAAATCTGGCCTCAGATACTTTCCAATGGTAGGATCCTGGGGAAGTTACTTAACCTTAATTGCCTAGCCCATTCCTCTCTTTCACCTTAGAACCAATATTTAGTATCAATTCTAAGACAGAAGGTAAGGGTTTTTTTTAACAGAATAAAAATCACTGCTTCTCCCTACTCTGCTCTGTAAGATCAGGCAATTGATCTAGATCAGGTATCAAACTCAAATAGAAACAGAGCCACTGAATTATATATTAAAATAGTATATGATATTGACTTTTAAAAACCATATGTTTATCATTTACATGTAAGCATATGCACACATATATTATTATTATTATTATTATCAATACAGTAAAGACTTAAAATTGGATAGGAACTACATTTAATTTGACTGAAGCCAGTAGTGTTTGTGGGCCACATGTGGCCCATGAATCACTTATATGATAGCTCTAGGATAGGTAATATCTAAAATCTTTTTCAGCTGTAATATTTTGCTATTAGGTATATGTAGCTATTAGAGGCAGCTAAATGGCTCAGTAGATAGAGCATGTAGCCTGGAGTCAAGAAGGCCTGAGTTCCAAATCCAGCCTCAGACACTTACTAGCTGTGTGACCTTGGACAAGTTACTTAACCTTTGCCTAGGAGACAGCTAGGCTCAGTGAATAGAGCATTGAGCCTAGAGTCAGGAAGACATGAGTTCAAATCTGGCCTCAGACACATACTAGCTGTGTGACCCTGGGCAAGTCACTTAACCTCTGTTTGACTTCATCCACTAGAGAAGGAAATGGCAAACCAGTTTCTTTTCCAAGAATATCCATAGATAGGATGGTCATTGGGGTCCCAAAGAGTTAAACCTGATTGAACAACAACAACAGTTGTAGCTATGACCCATTACTATGGGCTCTGACTACTCATTTTACACCCAGTTGTTATCTGATGCAACTAATTTAGGCTGCTACTGCCTGAGAAGACCTAAGTCATCACAGGCTCCTGGATGAAAGAACTATCAATGGCCTTTCTTGATTGGAAATAATTATAAATTCTAAGATGTTAAAGAGAAGTATTAAGGACAGATTGATGCCTAAATGTAATTCTCTATTTGATGTGATCAAGATAATTGAAAGAATTTTGAAAAAGTCAGAGCAGTGGAAGGGAAAATGGGCCATGGTCCTAAGTCTATTGCTTTTGCAACTTCCACCAACATTCTTAATTTGGTTCACTTGACCCAAGAAAAACAAGTCTGGAGCTTCCATATGAAAATTCTTTAATCAATCAATCAACAAATATATAAGTGGTTCGTATGTGCCAGGCATCTGCAACATGCTGGTGATACAAGTGCAAAAAAATGAAACAATCCTTATTTTCTAAGAGCGTACAGTCTAATGTACACTGTAAGGTTCCCTTGAGTCTTTATTTATAAGGCTAAATAACCATGGTTCTTTCAAAAGGTCTTCAAAGACCTTCCTATTATTACTATAATATAAAACTGTTTCTATATCTCTTTGGAGGAAGTCACCAACCCCTACTGTTCATCTTGTCTTCTTCTGAGCTTTACTTAATGGTCTGTTATGTAAAGGTATGTATGAATTTATATTCCAAGCATTAATCATTCCTTAGAGGAATCATCTCTAGAAGCTCCTTCTTCCTAAAAGTGTCTAATGCCTTTCTCTTCTCAGGAGGAGCCTGTTATATATGTATTGATCACCTACAAGTGTTCAGTGGGTCTTCTTCCCTTTTTCCTCTTGTCACATTCTTCAACTCTTTCATCCATTTGACAGAAATTAGGATTCTCTGTCATGCAGCACAACATCTCTGAAAGAATGAATATTAATGCAACAAGATGGGTTTTTGTGGCAGTGAACAGTTTAGTAACATTGAAAGTATCACGTGGTTTCTCAAATGCTTTTTTTACTTAAACTATTCTTAAATCAGTTCTGGGTCTAGATCATTGTTTATCTGAAGCACTGATCCAGGATCTCTTTCTAGCTAGCTAGATGAACAGATAGACAGACAGGAAGACAGGCTGATAGACAGAAATGATACATATTTACTAGAGTTCTTAACCTAGGGTCCATGGACCCCCAAGGAGTCTGCCAATGGATTTTAGGGAATCTGTGAAATTGGATGAGTTCACACCTGACCTCAGATACTTAATAGCTCTGTGGCCCTTAAGTCATTTAACTCCATTTGCCTCAGTTTCCTCATTGGCAAAATGAGTTGGAAAAGGAAATGGCAAACCACCCCAGTATCTTTGCTAAGGAAACTCCAAATGGGGTTGTCAAGATGTGACTGAAAAAACTGACAATAAAACATATTGTTATAAAAATATTTTTGACCTTATGGACTCACTGAATGGATCTTGGCTTTTTTCAAGGGTTTCTGGACCACATTTTAAGAACTTTTGACACAGGAAATTCCAAAGTGAAGAAACACCCTCTATCAATGCAAGCTGGCATATTCTCTACATCTTAAAGTCTTAGAGAATTCTGGGTCCAGAGTCAGGAAGTCCTGAGTTTAAATATAGTCTCATAGATTTAACTATGTGACTGTGGACAAGTTACTTAACTGCTATATGCCTCAGTTTCCTCATTTGTTAAATGGAGATAATAATAGCATCCCCTGGGTTTTATTAGGATTAAATGAAATAATTTATAAAATAATTTACAAATATTAAGGCACTATATGATGCTAGCTATTAGAAATCTACCTAGGATGGAGAGCCAGACCTAGAGATAGGAAATCCTAGGTTCAAATCCAGTCTCAAATACTTCCTAGCTATGTGATCCTAGGCAAGTCATTTAATCCCCATTGCCCAGCCCTTATTGCTCTTCTGTCTTAGAACCAATACAAAGTATTGATTCTAAGAAAGAAGGTAAGAACAGTTTTGGTGGTTTTTTTTTAAGAGTTACCTACAACACTAAGAAATTAAAAGATTTGGTGAAGTATGAGGTATTCAAGGAAGACTACCACCTATGGTATGAGGGCTTGGTGAGCCATTTTCAGGGCTGCTCATTCACCTTTGGTGTCACTCAACTCTCTCCTGTGGTTCCAATAAGCTGTAACAGAAGAAGTAGCCACATCCTAGTAAACCATTCTGACTGATGAACTAAACCACCTCGAGGGTATCCAATGTAATACAAAGCCATCGGCAAATTAGAGGGCTATCTACCCCAAATATGTGAACACTTCCTCCAGCAGAATGGGCAGAAGAGAATAATTTGTTCCAACCACCATGAAGGAAGCTGAAGCAGGTGTTGTTGAGTGCTTCAAGCCTGGTTAATCAATAAAGAAGCCAAGGTTATCCACTGCAACCTGGACCATCATCAGTCATATTGACTTGTCTTGCAACCGAACTGAGATGATAGAGAATTATCAAAGAGTGCAGTTCTTCCTCACTTAAGTCCAGTCCATGTATAATCACCCTTTGATGTCCCTGGTCCTTTTCCAAAATGAAAGTCACAACAACAACCAGTAAGTATCAGGGACATTATTTGAATCCCATTCTGTATGACTTTAAGGTCAGTAATCTATTTGATATATCAAAAGCATGTGTAGGTATATGTAGGTGTGTAGGTATTTATATGTGTATATATGTATATATGTATGTATTTGTATGCATATACACCAAGACACAAATATATGCATATTTTCATATATATCTATACATATACATAGACATATATCCATATGTACTTTAAATTGGTACTGTATATGTATATATTTAGAGAGAAGGGGCAAAACACTAATTCTATGAACAATCTATCCAGAAATGCATCATTAATTTTTTCTTCCATTTTGTTTTCAAATATGTGTGGTTAAATCAATCTCATTTTGCATGTACATGGACTTTTGCTGAAGGATCTTTCTAGTGAAAGTAATTAAGTGTCATTTGTGAAAAGGGCCTTTGAAGAACCAATGCCACTTCTGTGAAGGATGTCCTCTGCAGAGTTTAAATGAAAGAAACATCTTTGGATTGTAAGGCTCTTCAAATGCTCCTTTTCATCAATGGCTTTTATTCTAACTGAGAAATCATAATAATTGGAATCAATGTTTTCAATTTGGGCTATTTTTCAAAATTGCATCAGCATAATATGTATCTGAGACAGACAAGTTGGGAGCCTAACAAATTGGGTACAGAATTGAACTAGAAGTGGAAAGTGGGTGGATTACCTTTGGCACATCATTAATGATTCCAAGCTTCCTATATAAAGACCCATCCTTTTAAATACTAACAACATTCTATCAGTTTTGCTATCTGGCAACAAGTCATGGAATATGACTGTCTCCAAAGAATTAAAACGAACATCACATAAAATGGTATTGAAGAGTTGCATGTTAGGTTTGAGCAGGAGATACCTTTTAGTCAATGGAAATTTGAATAAGAGGAGTAAAAGATGTCATCAAGAAAATTTATGAGAGGAAGAGATGTTCTAATCATGTTGCAAGGGTGAGAAGTGACAGGTGGACAATCAGAGTATTCCATGGGTGACTTCTAGATGTCAGGAGAAATCAAAGAAGGCTTGCTATATGTTGTTTGGACCTCTTGTGGTTAATTTGTGAGAAAATGTAGACTAAAGTCTCACAGGTTAGACATGCATGGAGGAAGGCAGGAGAGATTACATTGTTGGACAGTATTTCCAAATTGATGAGATTGCATATCCATTTGAATCAACTTGTTCAATTGTTGTTATTGTAGTTCTAGAACTATTTGTGATGTTGACACATCAAGTCAACAACTAATTAAACCCTACTATGCACCAAACATTATGCTAAGCACTGGAGATGCAAATAGAGCCTCCCTCCCCTCCAAAAAAAAACAGATTCTGCTCACAATATAAATGGGGAAAACAATATGCAACTTTGTAGATACACGTGTAGAGAATTGTTTATTAATTAAGAACTATTTATTAACTAAGCAAGAATTTATTAGGAAATAGAGTTAAGTAAAATAAGTTATTGATAGATGCATAAGCCATTTATAAGCTAGATTTCTTTAAAAAATATGAATGGCATCTCAGATGGACTTATGGGAAAGAGAGAATTTTCCCAGAGGGCTTTGGGAGACAGTTACCGAACTGACTCTTTGGGCTGATCCTGTCCTGAAAGGAGGTCTTTAATGCTGCTTGGTGAGATTGGGAAAATCTCAGTGTTTTCACATCTAATATTCATCTGAAAGACTTGACAAGTAAAGGAGATTGTTATTAAAACTTTGGTGCATGCCCAACAGATTTGCTGGGTGAGTGGAGAAGACTGTGGAGATTCAAAGCTATTTGTTCATCTATTCAACAAGGAAGAGAGAGAGACCTAACTTATTTCTCTTGTGTATAATTTAGATAAGGTAGATAGATTAGGTTTGGGGGGGGATTTAGATAGAATAGGAAGAGAGAGTAGCCTCAACTCTGTTGGGGAAGAAGTAAATCTACAAGGATTAGATTTGGTTGGTTGGAATAAGAAATTTTAGCTTAGGGACTTATATATCACAAAAATTTCTTTTCCATTTGTTTCTTTTTACTATCCCTTTCATTAGATTTTTTAAGCCATAATAAAAATATATTTTTATATATCTGGCTGAGCTGGAATTCTTAGGCTACTCTGAGAAGTCATATTTCTCAATCAAATCCAACAGCCTGTCCACACAGGACATGATTATTGGTATTATCATCCTATACTAATAATCAATAAGGGTTAGGAAACCCTTATAACTTAAGCCATATATAGGATAAAATTCAGGTAATCTTAGAGGTTTTTCCTCTCATTTTTACTTTTTCTACTAATTTGGTATTTGCTTAGATCTTTACCCAAGCCTATCAATGGGCTGACTGTGTACAGGGCAGCTAACTCTGAAATGGCATTGGTTTCCTGAATATTAAGATATAAGCTATTTATCTTTTTTTTCAATCCTTACCTTCCGTATTAGAATTGATACTAAGTATTGGTTCCAAGGCAAAAGAAGGGTAAGGATTAGGCAACTGAGGTTAAGTAAATTGGGTCACCCAGGTAGGAAGTGTCTGAGGTCAACTTTGAACCCAACTTCCAGTCTCTATCCACTAGGTCACTTAGCTTCCCCTTGGCAATTTCATTTTTAATGATGTATTTCAATGACCATAAGGTTCGATGCCTTCAAATTCCCTCCTCAAAAAAATAGTTATGAGGCACTAGGCTGATTCTGAGTAGTTTATAAGTTTTTAGCTGCTTCATTTCCTGATTCCAACCTACTTTTCAACATCATTTTTGCCCATTTCCATCCTGTTATAGATTTATTCTGTATTTCTTTTGTGTATATTGTGTATTCACTTTTATGTAGAGTATTAGTTCCTTCTAGCAAAATGCAAACCCCTTGAGGGCAAGGGTGGTTTTGTTTTGATCTTTGCATCTCTGATGTCTACCACAATTCCTTGCACTTAATAGGCATATGATAAATGGTTGTTGGACTGAGTATCATCAACTCACCAATATCAAGGTATGTGTTGAAAATTTGAAAGACATTTCAATATCACCATATAATTCCTCTTGTCTTGTTAATTCTCTTCACATAGTCAAACTGTCATGTTTCTAGTAATGTTCCAATATACAGTTCATTGGGTGATGTCACAGCCTAGAAGCAATTGTATAGACTGAGAAAAGGTTATAAACATGGAGAGAAAACCATGCAGAGCCATAGAAAATGATGATGATGATGATGAAAGCAATAATTATAGCAACAACAGCAAAAACAACATGCATATAGTGCTTATAATATCTAGGGCAACTAGGTGGCACAATGGCTAGAGGACCAGTCCTGGAGACAGGAAGATTCAACTTCTTGAGTTCATATCTAGCCTCAGAAACTTGCTAGCTGTGTGACCATGAGGTGAGTCACTTAACCCTGTTTGCCTCAGTTTCCTCACCTGAAAAATGAGCTAGTGAAGGAAATCTCAAATCTCTCCAGTATCTCTGCCAAGAAAATTCCAAATGAGGTCCAAATGGAAAACAACTGAATAAAAATAAAGTGTACTAGGCACTATACTAAGCACTTAGCAGTGATCTCATTTGATCCTCACAGGAACCCTAGTGCTATTATTATCCCCATGTTAGAGATGAGGAAACTAAGGCAAACAATAATTAAGTGACTTGCTCATAAAGCTAGTAAGTATCTGAGGCCATATTTGAATTCAGGTCTTCCTGACTCCAGGTTCAGAAACTACTCTACCCACTGTAACAGTTAGCCCCATTCTTCCTTTAATCTAATGAAGCATAATGAATAGCAAGCTGCCTCAGAGCCAGCAAGATCTGAGTTCAAGTTCTGTCTCCGTTATAATTGTTCATTATAAACTTGATCTCCAGGGCCATAGGCAGTTCCAATACTACACACTAAGGTGTCATCCTCTTCCTCTAGGAGTTCCCTATTATCAAATAAATTTCATATCCAATCCCATCTAACTTCTTATGTCAGTTCTCTCTATATGATTCTATACTGAGACAAGTGCCAGTAGACTGCCCTCAACTCAGAAAATTGTATTCCTGTCTTAGTTTCTTCAATGCCACAGAAAGATTTCTACACATATCATGACCTTCCAGAGAAGCCCAAATTTCTGGTTTGACTGACTAAGCAAGTGCTCTGGACTGAAGTGTACCATCTAGTCCTTGCCCTCTAGCCACCAGCAGGTGAGGAGATAGCACCTTCCATGACTCACTTTGCTGCAGGCTTGGTTGTGAAAAAGCTCTTTCTCTTCCCACCTCCAGTTTATAATTATACTCACATTAATCTGATGCTCCACAGAGGAGGGATGATATTATGTCTTGAGCAGCAGAGAGATGTGAAGTTTGATTCTGGAAAAGAAGGATGATTTCCTTGAATTAGTCTAATCAGCAAGGAACAATTCACTGAAGCTGCAAAGATGCAAATATAAGGCTGATATAAACATGTAATAAATCAGTCAATAAATACTAATTAAGAAGTTACTATGTGTGAGATGCTGCAGATAAAAATATTAAAAAAGAACAGTTTCTATTAGTCAATTAACATTTATTTAACACCCACTATGCACCAGGCATTGTACTAAGCACTTGGGATAACAGGGAAGTAAAAAAAAACAAACAGACCCTGCTTTCAAGGAGCTCTTGTACTAATGAGGGAAACAACAAAAAACAAAGTACAAATAAGATGTATAAAGAGGAAGTTGTAGGTAATCTCAAGGGTAGATGGCACTAAGATTAAGGACAGGGACAAGCTTCTTGCAAAAGGTGGGAATAAGACGAAGTACTGGACACGGGAAAAGAAAGTCAAAAAACAAGTTCCTCTCCTCATAGAATTTACATGGGGAGACATGTACGTATATATAAGCACATGCAAATTAAATACAATTCAAGATACTCTAAATTCAAATGAGGAGCCTCACTTGGTAGAAGATTTTTTTCTCAAATTAAGACTTTAAACAAAAACTTCTATTTGTCTCTTTTACAAATCTACACTCAAAAGAATATCAGGTTATGTTGCTGTGTTCAGGGTTCAGTCTCACTCCAAAAGAATTTGTCACTCAAACTCTGTTCATCTCAGACAACACTTTTATTGGGGTTATCAGGGAGCAGTGGCTTGGGCTGGTAGAAGTGGAGCTGCTGCTTGCTTTGGGAGTGGAGTCACCTTCTACCATGAGTAGTTGGAGATAGGAATTTTATAGGGAAAAAATCAAAATCCCTCTGCCCTCTCCCCTAGGCTAAGCTTAAGGAGTTGGGTTGAGGAGGTGTCCTTGAGTAACTCTACATAGGAGGGAATTGATGGAATTTTCCCTGGTAGCTGTTTATTGGAGAGAGCCAGGTGCCCCAATAAGCACCATTAGCCTTGGACTGGGACTTAAGTTAATGTCATTTGATGCTCAAGGGTTCCAACCCCTATAAGTGCCCTTGGCCTTGGATATGTGCAGGCATCTAGACTGGGATCCAATTTGATATCATTTGGTACTATCAATATTACTATCTTTTCAGACTCACCCCCTAATATCATCACTATCACTTGCAATTATATAGTTTTTGAAAAATGAGATATACCTTTTCAAACGCATTCCCTCTTGGAAACTCAGGTCATGGAACTATATTATTTCTCTGAATTTTTTTAATTGACTTTCCCAAAGTATGGGGCACATGTGTGGTTGTGCCCAATAATCAAAACTCCTTTTCTTAGTAATTATGAACACTTCACAGTGATGGTGACCCTTTTAGAGACTAAATGCCCAAACTGCACCCTCATGCTACATGTGAGCCTCTCCTTTATCCCAGACAGGAGAGGGAGGAAGCACTCCCATTGGACTACTAGGTGGAGGTCATGTGAGAAATGTCCTCAGGTGTGTGTGGAGAGGGAGAAGGGAGCAGCGCCAGAGGTTCTATACACCAACATGAACTTAGAATGACTCGGTCACTTTCTCCATTGCTTCCATTTCATTAATAATTCTTCCTTTCTGATAAAAATTTAAGTCTAGAGTTCCCCTTGACTGATTATTCGACTTTCTGAAATATAAATGTTTTAATACATTATGTCAAAAATTATCAAATGCCCTGTAATTTCTAGCAGATATCTCTTTAAGTCGAAGTCTCATGTCACTACTTCAATTTCCCCTTTGAACAGCTTTTATAATCTTTTGTCAGGGAAGTATAATACAAATACAAAATGGCAAACAGTTACTGATATTAAGGACCTTAGATTCTGCCCTCTATATAACTTGTCATTCTTTTGTATAAAAGAAATTTATCTTTTTATAGCTGGATTTTTAAAAAATGTCTAATAGAGTTCCCATACAATTTTTTTCCAAGATGATCTCTAGGCCTGGCTCTCTTTCCACTGAGCCACCTAGATATCTCTAAATTGAACTTTTTATGATTTGGATCTAGACCAATATCCTAGCTATATTTAAATTTCCAATTGGACTCTTTTTATCCACTAACTCTATATCTATGAAGGTCCTCAAATAAGAGCCTTTGTACATTAACTTCCATTCTGCCACATTTATCTGAAGCCATATCAAGAATTTCCCTTGGTAATTCTAACTCCTATTCACTTTGGAACAAATCTAAAAACAATAAGGAGCCTGTTGCCAGACTTAGACCTATACTGATAGGCACTGAAGAGATGGAAACTGTATGCCAAAATAAAGAATGTTCACAACTATCCATGGTACTGAATTATCTCTCTGGTTCTAAGAGAGTTTCTGGATGTTCTCCTGATGTTGGCACTCAGTATAATAAGTGTGCATTGGAAGCCAACTCTTAGGGGTTATAAATGAAATACAAAATGTACAAAGAATGGAATATGGGTAGAGAGAGGGCACTAGGGTTGATCTTGGAATCATTTGTTTTGCGTGTTGAGAGGGAGTGATTAGTTCATTCTTGTGAATGTGTGTAGGTAGCAGAGCTATGAGTCCATGAAAAGTGTGTTAGGAAAGATAACTGGATAACACTTGTTTGGAATCTGGCATTTTGAAAGTCTAGAGTAGGAAGCCTGTGCCTAGATTTTTAAGTTTTGAAAGAGTAACTAAAGGAGCTGGTAGAGGCTGGCATGCTTTGCTAATACTTTGAGCTCTAAGACTATGCTTTTCAGAGAGGAACATCAGTATTTTGGGGTCAGTGAAGGGAAGTCCTGGCAGGTAGAGGTATCTTATTGTCATACTTCTGAGCCCCCAGTCACCTCCACCCAAAGAAAGATAGGATCTGGGAAATACAACTGAACCTGGAACTTGGGGCAGTGATTAATTTCTTTTGAATGAATGTGACACATTTGTGTTACATAATTATAATTTTTAATTCTATATACAATAGAAGCCTCCAAAAAACTTATGCATTTTTGACATTGCAATGAAGTATAAATGATGATATATCAGTCTTGAGTGCCATTGTATAATTCATTCTGAAATAGTCCATATTTTCATACTCGGGAATTGATTTCAAGTTCCATTCTGTCTGAGATTTTCTAATTATTCCTGAAGGTTATATTGTACTTATTTCCTGCTTTGGAAGCTTATATCTCTTTAGCCACAAGTTCTGACCCAAACTGCTGGCTTTTGTTTTTGTTTTTGGGATTGGGACTTGTTATTGTTGTTTGGTTTGGTTTGGTTTTTAGCCACCAAAATTCTGTAATATGTAAGTAATAAATCCTACTGGGTAATTTTAAGCCTTTATGTACATTTCATGGTGAAAAGTTCTAAAGAGAAAATTCACATTGATAATTTAAGGCAATGCTTCTTTAAAGGTGAATTTTATTCTTACAGTTTAAATAAGGCAAATATATGAGGTGGCTAAAGGAAGTGGTGACAGCTTGGGTTATACCATTTACATGCTCATCTGTTCTGAAAAAGACTGATTTATCATACTAGACCCATAAGACCTCTATAAATAAGATACAGGTTACAAAGCAAACTAGTAGATTTTAAGCTTGAATTTTTATTGCATTTGACTTTACTTTTCCATTTGCTATCATGGGCCTTTTAAAATGGCATAACATATTTACTATTTTAAGATACAATCATATCCTTCAATTTAGATCTCTTTTTTTAAACCCTTACCTTCCGTCTTAGAATCAATACTGTGTATTGGTTCCAGGGCAGAAGACTGGTAAGGGCTAGGCAATGGCTAATTGTTAATGTTAATGGTTAATGGTTAATGGGTTAAGTGACTTGCACAGGGTCACACAGCTAGGAAGTGTCTGAGGCCAAATTTGAACCTAGGATTTCCTGTTTCTAGGCATGATTCTCAGTCCACTGAGCCACTCAGCGCCCCCCCCCCATCTCTCCTTTTGACATCATTATATCTGAAGTCCAGCAATGAACTCATGACCATTGGGAGATATGCTCATTTCCATATTTCTGTCATTATCAGCCAACACTTGTTTATAAGAATGCAATGAATGATAGAGTCATACAGCATAAGCATAGCTTTGTTTAAAAGGGATACACACCCAAAAGCTTTTTCCCCTTCTCACATAAAGTCAATCAATTAGCATTTATTAAAAATATATTATGGGTCAGGCAATGTGCTAAGCACCAGAGATACAAAAAAAAAAGGCATAAGACAATCCCTGCCTTACAATCTACTATTCAAGTCTTACTCAGTGCCTCAAGGTGACATCAAGAAGTTCTTGGGTTCTCAATGACTGTGCCCTTTAAAACATAAGCTCTGACAAGTCTTACCAAGCTGGAAAGGTTTTGAATATGGCTTAATAATAGGATTATGTAGCTATTGTCTAAAAGACAGGCAAGCTGGGTTCAAAGAAGTTCCTCCAGATAAAGCTCACCACAAGACCAACTTTTTAAAAAATTAAAATAATTCCTTAAACCCTCTCAGGTACAGAGAGTTGTAATAGGTATGTGTAAAAAGATTATGTAAATGAAATCGGAAACCTTTATATTGCAGCTAAAGGCACTGCTGACCAGTGTCTATATTCAATAGTCAGAATCTATATTCAATAGTCAGAATCAAGTTCCATCAATCCAATGCTCATCTCCACCTGCTACCTGCATTATCCTGCACCAGGGGATGTGCTAGTCGAAACCTCAAGCTTGACCTGGTTCTCAGAAAGTGAGCTGTCTCTTTCCTTCCTGAATCCATATATGAGAGGTATCACTTGCTTGATTAATCTAGGATTGATTATGTGTGAAATATTCAATTGGATTCTAATGAGGAAATCCTTTCTTCTTTTTTCTCACTCTGTCTCCTAATTATTCAATGCATAGTTAGAATAACTGTTTGATCAAGGTGATAACAACAAAATAAAATAGAAATATCAAGGATTATCAGATTTCATCTCCCAAGCCCAAATCAATTTGTTCCACCTGATAACCCAAGCATGGATAAGGTAGGGTGGCTATAGAGGAAGCTCAGGTGACCCACTTGTTCCCTTACTGCAGAAAACTAAACATCTGCTTGTCTGGAACTTATTTCAATTCTTCATAGCAACTCCATTCACTGCAGGCTAAAGTCTCAATTACTTTCCTCCTCATAGGCTTCCTGCTTCTCCCTCAGCACAGTTCTACTCACTGACTACACTTCATTCAGGCTCATGCCCCAAAAATTAGGTGGCCCCACTGTCATAACCTAAACAAAGCTGTCTGCCTCTTCAACTTCATAAAGACCCCTGCCACCATTTTACCATTCTCTAGTCTTTCATTCCTTCAGGTGCAAAGAATCTTAGGAAACAAACCAAAGAGATGAAAACAGGACAGAAAGTCAAGATGTCCTGATGGCAAATGCCTGTTATACTTAAAATATTATGTATCTCTCTCATTCATCACTGCCATAAGGCAATAAAGTGGGAGGAGAATATCAAATACTAACAATGGCACAAGCCTTTGATTAATTACAGTTAGGGCAAGATGTTCTCAAGATGGAGTAGGGCAAGTTCATTCCTATGGTAAATAAATGTGTCACTTGCTTTAAGTTATAGGAAGAAGTCCCTAAAGTCTTTATCAATATGATCATGCCACCAACATTGCCATAGGTTCCATGTGTAAACACACTACATTCTAGAAAGATTGATGGGCAAGCCCTTCCAGATTTAAGTAACAGAGGTTCCTTACCACTGATTCCAGCAGATAATTATTCATTAGATGTGTTGCAATTTGCAATTTTAGCTCCTTAACTACCAGAAGCAAGATATGACCATCCCTTCCCAGCATCCCTATATCTAATTGCTATTCAAGAGAACAATCACATTGAGACTGGTGCTGCTGCCACAATGAAAACTGGTTTGTTTGTTTTTTACTCTCCAACAACATTGAATTCCTTCAGATATTGCTTCAGTGAGCTCTTGAAGCATTTTCTTGGCCAGCCCTACACACAATGGCCTTTCTCCCAAACTAATTTTGTTGCTGACATCTTGGAAACTTGATATCTCTCAATCTTATCATAACCTGCAGGAGAAGAGCAGTGAACATGGCAGTAATGCCCTGACCCAGCTTTGTGGAAGATGGTGTTCTGCTGCATGAGGTGAATCGGCACAAAGTATTGGTGCTTGTGAATGGCTTTGCTTATAGATCTGACCTTCAACTTGAAATGACTTTCTACTGTTTCAGACAAACACAAACTTTCCTAAAAAGGAGAAGAAAAAGAATGGGGCTGCTAAATGCAAAATAAACATAAACAAGGGTACCTAGGAAAAGCAGGAAATTTTAATTACCCACAAAGAGAAATCAAGGACTTAATGAATCCTAATGCACTTTCTCAAAAAAAGACAAAAAACAACCCTTATCTTCTGTCTTAGATTTGATGATGTTAAGTATCAGTTCCAAGGCAGAAGAGTAGAAGTAAGAGCTAGGCAATTGGGATTAAGTGACTTGCTCAGGATCACACAGTTAGAAAGTGTTTGAGAACAGACTTGAGCTCAGAGCCTCCTGTCTCCAGGTCTGGTTCTCTATCCACTGAGCCATCTCACTGACCCATTTACTGCTCATTTTTACCTAAGAAGTGCATCAAATTATTTTTTTTCTTCATGTCTCAATTTATTTGTTTGTGAGATGTAGCCAACAATATATATGGCATTTGTATAGCAGTCTTATGAGCCAGCCTACTGTAATGAATTGAGTTCTGAACTTAAAGTCAGGAACATCTGGGTTCAAATTGTATTTTAGACTTATACTAGCAGTGTCACCCTGGTTAAGTCATTTAATGTCTTTGAGTTTTAGTTTTCTCATCTATAAAATTAGAGGCTTGGACTCAGTTGCCTTTAAAGATCCTCCCAGTTCTAAATCTATAAACTTACTGTGCAGCTTTTTTTTGTGTAAAATAGAGGATTTTATTACATAATATTAAAAAGGGATTGTACAGCAAAACTAATGCAGGCAAAATTATAAGAAAAGCAAAAAAAAACAGGAGGGGAATCTACTGCAAATTTCTTAAACAAAGACCTCATTTCTCAAAAACATAGAGAAGTGAGTAAAACTGACAAGAACATTTGACAATTGGTCAAAGGATATGAACAGGCAGTTTTCAGACGAAGAAATTAAAGTCATTTACTGCCATAAAAAAGCTCCAAATTAACACTGGAGAAATGCAACTTAAAACAATTCTGAGGTACCACCTCATGCCCATTAGATCAGCCAATATGACAGAAAAAAAAGAAAATGTCAAATGTTGAAGGGGACATGCAAAAACCAGAACATCAGTGCCTTCTCTGTGGACTTGTAAACTGATCCAATCATTCTGGAGAGCAATTTGGAACCTTGTCCAAAGGGCCACAAAACTACATACCCTTTGATCCAGCAATACCACCACTAGACCTATAGATCCAAGAAAAAGAAAAAAGGAAATATAATACAAAAATATTTATATCAGCTTTTTGTGGTGGCAAAGAACTGGAAACAAGGGATGCCCATCAAATGAGGAAATGGCTGAACAAGTCCAGCAAACCATTTATGTTACTATGTGCATTAGACAATTTTCAAGGCTTTATCTGCTAAGTCATAGAAGAGTCACAATCTTCAAAATCACCAATTTTTCATGTATGTAACAACATATATGTCATCTCTTTCTAGCACTTAGCACAGTGACTTGTACTTAGTGTTTCATAATTTTTTAATTCATTTCCACATTCATTTCTTCCTCCCAGGAATCCTATAAGATAGATCCTACACAAATAATTATTCCCATTGTACAAATTAAGGCATAGAGCCTCAGAGAAGCTCACAGAAGCTTACAGTCAGTAAGTGTCAACATCAGGATTCAAGCCTAGGTCTTTTCAACCTCCAATGGTGGTGCTGAAGGAAAGAAAACCCCAAGAAATGCTGCCTCTGAGATAGGGGTAGCTAAGTGGCATGATATTCCTATGATATATGAAATAAACACCATGAGAGAGGGAGAGAGAGAGAGAGAGAGAGAGAGAGAGAGAGAGAGAGAGAGAGAGAGAGAGAGAGAGAGAGTAATGATCACATTTTAATCAACACAGCTATGGTTTTTACTTTGTCAAAATGTTAAAAATCAAAATCAACCCTCAGCTACTAGATGTTTTCAATTCTAGGAAACTAGCTGGGAGTGGAAGAACATCACCTTTGGGGTCTAATGTATGGCTGGGATGCTCATTAAGTGATCTTCTTGGTTGCTCATTAAGTTATTTCATGAAACCTCCTTTGACAGTGTGAGCTCTTAGGGAAGAAGCTTCCCTGAGGAAGTTCTAGCCGGAGCACTCACTAAATTTGGAAGACTACTGTCGGGCCACAAAGGGTTAAAGGGGAGCCAATTCATTGTCCTCAGATGCTATTTTCCAACAACCCCACCCACCTTCTTCCCAATCAGACACACTAAAACCCATGTGTCTTAAATTTTTCCCAAATGGTACCATGAAACAATGGAAGACAGTCAGACTTTTCCCCAGATATTAATTTGGTTATGCTCCATCCTAGAGTCTTTTTTTAGATTCAACTTTGTGTTCACACCAAGGGAATGGTTGTCTTCTGGAGGAAAAGTCCAGTGCTTCAAAAATGAGCTCATGGACTATATGACATGAAAAGAAAAGAATGATAGATGGCAGATGCGTTTGTATTGGCATCCCCACGTCTTACTTTTGTCTGCCTACAGTAGTATCTCTGGGTTCATCTGTAGCTCCTTCCATGCTGCAGGCGAGCTTATTGTAAACCAGATGATTCATCTCATTCAGCACATTTTCCACCACTGTAAATGTTTGTAAAATGAAAAGAAAGACAGAGACACCCTTTCCTCCTACATCAAAAGCACTCCATGGTTGTCATACTTGGGCCTCATTTTTCTTCTGTCTCCATTTTATTCAATAATACATAGTTCTACCCTTTAAGAGGCACCCACTATCATTAGGAACAGAAGGCTTATCTCCAGAACCCTCTAGCTTCTAAAGCATCTTCCCCTTTCTCAGAGTGTGAGCACAAGTGACAGCAG
The DNA here is from genome assembly GCF_027887165.1 of Monodelphis domestica. NCBI lineage: Eukaryota > Metazoa > Chordata > Mammalia > Didelphimorphia > Didelphidae > Monodelphis > Monodelphis domestica. The sequence continues at coordinate 293,486,443 of NC_077229.1, read as the reverse complement.
CCGTCACATGCATTATGTTCTACATTTAAGGAGACTTTGTTCCATCAAGGTCTCTTCTGTCTCCTATCTAGAATTGGTTCCTCAGTGACAGGCTGCCCTTAAACACCACATGATATAATTGCTACAAATATGAAGTTCAGTTGAGATAGGATTTAGCCAAAATAGATAAACATGAAAAATCCCCTTCTCCATGGAAAAAACTTCCCATTAATTTTTTTCACTGCATCTTGATATGTGATCATTTCCTCTTGGGCCACCCCGTGGCACCAAAATGTGCAGATCTGTCTAATATGTCTCAGAAAATTACTTCACACCAATTAGAAGAAACTCAGAATGTCTCCAACTTATAGTGTCTGGTGAGTTTCTTATTTTTCCTGGGAAAATTTCACTATCTTTTCTTCTTTAAAAATGAAACAACAGATAGAGCATTGATATGTTAACAAAGCAGAGACTGTTCTTAGCAAGAGTCTTAAAGAGAATGAAGAGATGGCAAATGTATTTTGTTTCTAGAAAGAAGACAAAAAGAGGAAATGATGTCTAATTTTGCATTTTTCTCTGGGTGATGCCCAGTCTTATGCATATCACTTGGCCACAATTGTACCATGATAACTCCACCACAATTAATAGGATTTCTTCCACAAGAAGAATAATATTCCCCCAGACTTCAATCAAATGAAGGGAAAGAAGTGTTGGATTAATTTCATCTGTACCTAAAATAAATTATTTGAATTCCCACTCAACTTAACTACCTTGAGAAAGTTTCCTGCTTACTTAAAGCTTGTGCCTCAGACATAATCAGACTACCTATTTTCAAGAGGTTTTGTGAATTCCCATGATCCTAGGACAGTGAGTGATGCTTCAGGGTCAGAGCTTCTAAAAGTTGGGCTTCTGAGTGTTGCTAGTGGTTTGTATGCCATTAGTCCTCCCAATATCAATCATTGTAATTGGTCAGACCTGTAGCTTCCCCACTTTTTGACTTTGTCTATGCTGCTGTAATGATAGTTTAAACATATTAACCACAGAATAGCTATGTGGTAGGTAGAACTCTGGACCTGGTGTCAGGAAGCTCTGAAGAACTGAGTTCAAATCCAACATCAAATACTTCTTATCTACATAACCACAGGCAATTCATATAATTTGTTTGCCTCCATTCCCTCAACTGTAAAATTGGGATAACAATTGCACCTACATACCAGAGTTGCTGTGAAAATAAAATCAGGTAATAATTACAAAATACTTAGCACAATGGCTAGCTCATAGTAAGCATTATATAAACATTAGCTACTGTTATTATTATTATTAAATATTGCTTTAAGAGCATAAGGTTCTTAAAAGCAGGAACTGTCTTGCATTTAAGACCATTAAGTAGGTTCTTAATAAATGCCAGTTGGTTGATTGGTTAACTCACAATATAGGCAAACATTCTACTTCCACTATTCTAGTACACTTCACCCAAATAAAAATGGTGGTTATTGCACAGATCCCTGTGAAAATGTCTTGATGACTTTCACAGAATCCTACTCTAATTTTTTATAACAAGATATTTCATGCATGTGTTAAGATCACAGAAGATTATTTTAGATTGACTACAAAGATAACTTTGCTGAATTACATTTTGATTATTAATATCAACTAACATGTGAAGTACAGAGATGTATGTTCACCAAACAATGTTTACTATTATCATAGAAGATGTCCAGAAGAAAGCCCAAATTAAAAATCAATTCTTTATATGTGGTGGGGGCAGTTAGGTGGCCCTACAATAGACAAAGTGCTGGGCTTGGAGTCATGAAAACCTGAGTTCAAATCCAGCCCCAGAAATTTCCTACCTGTCTGACCTTGGGCACATCATTTAACCTCTATTTGCCACTGGGAAAAGAAATAGCAAACCACTCCAATATCTTTGCCAAGAAAACCCCATAGTCAAGGATCCATGGAGTCATAAAGAGTCATGCACAACTGCAATGACTGGACTAATCTCTATAAATGCTAAATATCCTCTAGATACTCCTATTTGAGAATTGCATGCTAATTGCATCAAGTCCTGAAACACTTCAGAGTTCTTTTAGTGGAAAGGGTGTTGGTCGAAGAATCAGGAAGACCTAGTTTCAAATCTTACCTCAGAACTTTATTGATTCGTTGACCTTGTCAAGTTACTTAATCATTTAACCTGTTGCCTCCTATGTAAAATGAAGGCATGGAACTTGAGGGTCTCTGAGGTCTCTTCAGGTTATAAATCTATTATCCAAACCAACCAGATGAAAAATGCCTAATGCGGGACTTCCGGTTAAGATGGCGGCTTAGAGAAAGCTGAAGTTCAGATCTCCGGAAAACCCTTCCCGACCAATCTCAAACTAGAAGCTCCTAAGGCGCCGAAATTCAAAACGATCAACAGCACAGACCCTGGGAACCCTCCTCCTGGACCTGGACCCGGTTCAAAAGGTACGGCTCCCCTTAAAAGCCAGAACCCGAGATCCCTCGGACCTCAGGGGTAGGAGCGCAGAGTCCAAGGCTCCCGGAAGCGGCAGCCGCGCCGGGCTCAGAGAGCAGGGTCTGAGGAACAACAACCCTCAGGGTCTTCTACCCAAGTCCCAGTCCGGGTGAAAGTTACTGCCTGGGGCTTCCCCTGCAGAGAGCCTGTCGGTCCGGGTGAAAGTTACTGCCTGGGGCCTCCACTGCAGAGAGCTGGTCAAAACAACAGCAACCCTCAGGGCGGGCAAGACAGCCTCACGGGCTGGATCCTGCTATCCAAGTCTCAGTGAAAGTCTGTGCTCTCGGAGCTTGGGGAAGCGGCAGCCCATCCCCCCGCAGGCCGACGAAACAGCCTCACGGCCAGGGATTCTGAAGGCAACTTCCGGAAATCGAGCCAGCGGGAGAGTGTGGCCTTGTGGTCCGACCCTTCCATTCCAGTTCCAGTGAGGCATATTCAGTTTAACCCAGGGAACGCTCATAGAACCAACATCTGCCCAGGACTAAAGCCACTGATCACCAGACAAAGACAAGAAAAGCCAATCCTCCACGTTCAGAGATGACAAATTCCACAGAAGCACAGAAGCCCCAAAATACCAAGAAAAATAAGAAGAAAGGGGCGACTCTGGACACATTCTATGGAGCCAAAATACAAAATACAGAGCAGATAGAAGAAGATATACAAGAAAATTCTCCAAAATCTTCCAAAGGAAATAGAAACTCTCCACAAACCCATGAAGAATTTGAATCAGAAAGGACCAAAAAGATGGAAGCCCTCTGGGAGGAAAAGTGGGAAATGATGCAAAAGAAATTCACGCATCTACAAAACCAGTTTGACCAAACTGTAAAAGAAAACCAGGCTTTAAAGCAAGAACTAATAAAGCAAAGCCAAAACACCAAGAAATTAGAAGAGAACATAAAATATCTCACCGACAAGGTGATAGATCTGGAAAACAGGGGGAGAAGAGAAAATTTAAGAATAATTGGACTCCCAGAAAAGCCAGAAATAAACACCAAACTGGACATGGTGATACAAGATATAATCAAAGAAAATTGCCCAGAGATTCTAGAACAAGGGGGCAATACATCCACTGACAGAGCTCACAGAACACCTTCTACACTAAACCCCCAAAAGACAACTCCCAGGAATGTAATTGCCAAATTCCAAAGCTATCAAACAAAAGAAAAAATCCTACAGGAAGCCAGAAAAAGACAATTTAGATATAAAGGAATGCCAATCAGGATCACACAAGACCTTGCAAGTTCTACGCTGAATGATCGTAAGGCATGGAACATGATCTTCAGAAAGGCAAGAGAGCTGGGTCTCCAACCAAGAATCAGCTACCCAGCAAAACTGACTATATACTTCCAAGGGAGAGTATGGGCATTCAACAAAATAGAAGACTTCCAACTTTTTGCAAAGAAAAGACCAGAGCTCTGTGGAAAGTTTGATACCGAAAATCAAAGAGCAAGGAATACCTGAAAAGGTAAATATTAAGGAAAGGGGAAAAATGTTATCTTCTTTTACTCAAACTCTCTTCTATAAGGACTACATTTATATCAACCTATGTATACTAATATGTGGGGAAAATGTAATGTATAAATAGGGGGTAAAGAAAGACCAAATAGAATAATGGTTCTCACACAAAGATTCACAGGGGAAGGGGAGGGGAAGAAAACTCCTATAAGAAGGAGAGGAAGAGAGGGGGGGGGGTTACTTAAACCTCAATCTCAGGGAAATCAACTCTGAGAGGGAAAAACATCCAGATCCATTGGGATCTTGAATTCTATCTTACCCAACAAGGGTAAGGAGAAGGGAAAACCAAGGGGGGGAGGGGGAGAGGGAGAACAAAAAGGGAGGGAAAGAGAGGGGGGAGGGGGAGGGAACAAAAAGGGAGGGACTAAAAAGGGAAACATCAAGGGAGGGGACAAGGGGGACTGATTCAAAGTAAATCACTGGACTAAAAGGTAGAGCCGAAGAAGAAAAGGTTAGAATTAGGGAAGGCAATCAAAATGCCAGGGAGTCCACAAATGACAATCATAACTTTGAACGTGAATGGGATGAACTCACCCATAAAACGTAGACGAATAGCTGAATGGATTAGAATCCAAAACCCTACCATATGTTGTCTTCAAGAAACACACATGAGGCGGGTTGACACCCACAAGGTCAGAATTAAAGGATGGAGTAAGACCTTCTGGGCCTCAACTGATAGAAAGAAGGCAGGAGTGGTAATCATGATATCTGATAAAGCCAATGCAAAAATAGACCTGATCAAAAGGGATAGGGAAGGTAATTATATTTTGTTAAAAGGGACTCTAGACAATGAGGAAATATCATTAATCAACATGTATGCACCAAATAATACAGCACCCAAATTTCTAATGGAGAAACTAGGAGAATTGAAGGAAGAAATAGACAATAAAACCATACTAGTGGGAGACTTAAACCAACCATTATCAAATTTAGATAAATCAAATCAAAAAATAAATAAGAAAGAGGTAAAAGAAGTGAATGAAATCTTAGAAAAATTAGAATTAATAGACATATGGAGAAAAATAAATAGGGATAAAAAGGAATACACCTTCTTCTCAGCACCACATGGCACATTCACAAAAATTGACCATACATTAGGTCACAGAAACATAGCACACAAATGCAAAAAAGCAGAAATAATGAATGCAGCCTTCTCAGATCACAAGGCAATAAAAATAATGATTAGTAATGGTACATGGAAAACCAAATCTAAAACCAATTGGAAATTAAACAATATGATACTCCAAAACCGTTTAGCTAAAGAAGAAATCATAGAAACAATTAATAATTTCATCAAGGAAAATGACAATGGCGAAACATCCTTTCAAACCTTTTGGGATGCAGCCAAAGCGGTAATCAGAGGCAAATTCATATCCCTGAAAGCTCATATTAACAAACAAGGGAGAGCAGAGATCAATCAATTGGAAATGCAATTGAAAAAACTCGAAAGCGATCAAATTAAAAACCCCCAGCAGAAAACCAAATTAGAAATCCTAAAAATTAAGGGAGAAATTAATAAAATCGAAAGTGATAGAACTATTGATTTAATAAATAAGACAAGAAGCTGGTACTTTGAAAAAACAAACAAAATAGACAAAGTACTGGTCAATCTAATTAAAAAAAGGAAGGAAGAAAAGCAAATTCACAGCATTAAAGATGAAAAGGGGGACAGCACCTCCAATGAGGAGGAAATTAAGGCAATCATTAGAAATTACTTTGCCCAATTATATGGCAATAAATACACCAATTTAGGAGAAATGGATGAATATATACAAAAATACAAACTGCCTAGACTAACAGAAGAGGAAATAGAATTCTTAAATAATCCCATATCAGAAATTGAAATCCATCAAGCCATCAAAGAACTTCCTAAGAAAAAATCCCCAGGGCCTGATGGATTCACCTGTGAATTCTATCAAACATTCAGAGAACAGTTAACCCCAATACTATACAAACTATTTGACATAATAAGCAAAGAGGGAGTTCTACCAAACTCCTTTTACGACACAAACATGGTACTGATTCCAAAACCAGGCAGGTCAAAAACAGAGAAAGAAAACTATAGACCAATCTCCCTAATGAATATAGATGCAAAAATTTTAAATAGGATACTAGCAAAAAGACTCCAGCAAGTGATCAGAAGGATCATTCACCATGATCAAGTAGGATTCATACCAGGGATGCAGGGCTGGTTCAACATTAGGAAAACCATCCACATAATTGACCACATCAACAAGCAAACTAGCAAGAACCACATGATTATCTCAATAGATGCAGAAAAAGCCTTTGATAAAATACAACACCCATTCCTATTAAAAACACTAGAAAGCATAGGAATAGAAGGGTCATTCCTAAAAATAATAAACAGTATATATCTAAAACCAACAGCTAATATCATCTGCAATGGGGATAAACTAGATGCATTCCCAATAAGATCAGGAGTGAAACAAGGATGCCCATTATCACCTCTACTATTTGACATTGTACTAGAAACACTAGCAGTAGCAATTAGAGAAGATAAAGAAATTGAAGGCATCAGAATAGGCAAGGAGGAGACCAAGTTATCACTCTTTGCGGATGACATGATGGTCTACTTAAAGAATCCTAGAGATTCAACCAAAAAGCTAATTGAAATAATCAACAACTTTAGCAAAGTTGCAGGATACAAAATAAACCCACATAAATCATCAGCTTTTCTATATATCTCCAACACAGCTCAGCAGCAAGAACTAGAAAGAGAAATCCCATTCAAAATCACCTTAGACAAAATAAAATACCTAGGAATCTATCTCCCAAGACAAACACAGGAACTATATGAACACAACTACAAAACACTCGCCACACAACTAAAACTAGACTTGAACAATTGGAAAAACATTAACTGCTCATGGATAGGACGTGCCAATATAATAAAAATGACCATCCTACCCAAACTTATTTATCTATTTAGCGCCATACCCATTGAACTACCAAAATACTTCTTCACTGATTTAGAAAAAACCATAACAAAGTTCATTTGGAAGAACAAAAGATCAAGGATATCCAGGGAAATAATGAAAAAAAACACATATGATGGGGGCCTTGCAGTCCCAGACCTCAAACTATATTACAAAGCAGCAGTCATCAAAACAATTTGGTACTGGCTAAGAAACAGAAAGGAAGATCAGTGGAATAGACTGGGGGAAAACGACCTCAGCAAGACAGTATACGATAAACCCAAAGATCCCAGCTTTTGGGACAAAAATCCACTATTCGATAAAAACTGCTGGGAAAATTGGAAGACAGTGTGGGAGAGACTAGGAATAGATCAACACCTCACACCCTACACCAAGATAAATTCAAAATGGGTGAGTGACTTAAACATAAAGAAGGAAACCATAAGTAAATTGGGTAAACACAGAATAGTATACATGTCAGACCTTTGGGAGGGGAAAGGCTTTAAAACCAAGCAAGATATAGAAAGAATCACAAAATGTAAAATAAATAATTTTGACTACATCAAACTAAAAAGCTTTTGTACAAACAAAACCAATATAACTAAAATCAGAAGGGAAACAACAAATTGGGAAAAAATCTTCATAGAAACCTCTGACAAAGGTTTAATTACTCATATTTATAATGAGCTAAATCAATTGTACAAAAAATCAAGCCATTCTCCAATTGATAAATGGGCAAGGGAAATGGATAGGCAGTTCTCAGATAAAGAAATCAAAACTATTAACAAGCATATGAAGAAGTGTTCCACATCTCTTATAATCAGAGAGATGCAAATCAAAACAACTCTGAGGTATCACCTCACACCTAGCAGATTGGCTAACATAACAGCAGAGGAAAGTAATGAATGCTGGAGGGGATGTGGCAAAGTAGGGACATTAATTCATTGCTGGTGGAGTTGTGAACTGATCCAACCATTCTGGAGGGCAATTTGGAACTATGCCCAAAGGGCGACAAAAGAATATCTACCCTTTGACCCAGCCATAGCACTGCTGGGTCTGTACCCCAAAGAGATAATGGACACAAAGACTTGTACAAAAATATTCATAGCTGCGCTCTTTGTGGTGGCCCAAAACTGGAAAACGAGGGGATGCCCATCAATTGGGGAATGGCTGAACAAACTGTGGTATATGTTGGTGATGGAATACTATTGTGCTCAAAGGAATAATAAAGTGGAGAAGTTCCATGGAGACTGGAACAACCTCCAGGAAGTGATGCAGAGCGAGAGGAGCAGAACCAGGAGAACATTGTACACAGAGACTAATACACTGTGGTATAATCGAACGTAATGGACTTCTCCATTAGGGGCGGTGTAATGTCCCTGAACAACTTTCAGGGATCCAGGAGAAAAAAAAAACACCATTCATAAGCAAAGGATAAACTATGGGAGTGGAAACACCGAGAAAAAGCAACTGCCTGAATACAGAGGTTGAGGGGACATGACAGAGGATAGACTTTAAATGAACACTCTAATGCAAATACTATCAACAAAGCAATGGGTTCAAATCAAGAAAACATCTAATGCCCAGTGGACTTACGCGTCGGCTATGGGGGGTGGGGGGGAGGAAAAGAAAATGATCTATGTCTTTAACGAATAATGCTTGGAAATGATCAAATAAAATATATTTAAAAAAAAAAAAAAAAAAGAAAAATGCCTAATGCAAAACTATGATATACCATTGGAAGAACAGCCCATTGAGTTGGTCCATATATATATTAATATATATATACATATATATATATATCTTGTATGACACCAAATATGGAATATGAGTAATACCAAAGAAGGAAAATGAGCCAGATTGCATTGGGAAAATTCATTTTCATTAACACCAAACACTTGCCCAAAACAAAAATGGATTTTTCACACTAATGTTCTTCTAGTGAAAGCTAGCTATGGCTACAAATCTTGGAATAGTACAATTGCTGAAGAATTCAACTTGAAGATCTCTCAATGGATAATGTAGAGATATGTGGAAGGCACAGGTAGGCTATTGTGGATTAACAACATATTAGACATAAGAAGCATAAAATATCATACTAGAAAAGTATATGCTAAGCAAAGGATGAGCAAAATTGATGGATGATATATGGAATGCCTATATCCTATATTTGTACTCATGTAATATCAAGGGACCTTGAGGACTGTATCTAATACTTATTGAGAATTTATAGGAAGATATGTACAGGAACAACAAAAGGAAAGGTGTGAATAGGTTGCAATGTATCGGGTTGCAAGGTAACTCAATAAAATAGCAGTACGCCTAGAGTTGAGAAGACCTGAGTTCAAAACTAGCTTCAGATACATAATGGCTCTGTAACCCTGGACAAGTCACTTAACTTATGTTTGCTTCAGTATCCTCAACTTTGATATAGGAATAATAACTGCACCTATCTTCGAGAGGTGTTGTGAGCACTGTAATATACATTATAAATGTAATGTACTTAGCACAGAGGCTGGCACATAGTAGGTGCTTAATAAATGTCTATTCCCTTCGTTTCTCCTATACAATGGAGTGCATAACACCATGAGATCACAGATCTACTGAAGAAACATTGAAAGGGGGCAATCATAGGCAAGTCTCTTCACCTATCTTCTCTTCCATTTCCTCATCTATAAAATAAGGAGGTTAAATGAAATGATATCTTAGATCTTCCCAAGTTAAAACATCTCTGCAATAAATCCATCACAGAGTCCATTCCATGGGGGAAATAAGGGAATGAAATTAAAGAGAATATTTACTGGGAGTAAGTCTAGCACTTACTGTATATTCCTGGGTAAGTTTCCCTACCTCAGTTCACTGGCCAGTTCCCAAAATGCCAGGGTCTTCTCTCTCCTCTTGTCCAATTCTCACTTTCTCGTCTTCCTTCAAGATTCACCTCAAATCCTACTTTCTATAAGAGGCCTTTCCTGGTCTTCCCCTTCCCCTTCTTCTGAGACTACCTCCTATTTTCTTTGCTGTATTTTGTTTATAAATAGTTGTTTGCATATTATCTACTCTAATACAATGTTAGCTCCTTGAAGGCAGAAACTATTTCTGCATTCCTTCATTCCCTACTACCTAGTACCTGGCACATAGTAGATGTTTAATAAATGTTTGTTGTTACTGATAATAATGATAATAATGGGGAGGTTGGACTTTATGTCCTCTATTGCCCCTTCCAACTCTAACTCTATGATCCTAAGATCATGGACAAAGCTCTTAAATACTTTGTATTTCAAATTCCTCATCTGTCAAAAAGAAATAACACAAATATTATTATCATTATTTTTACCCAAATAGACAGAGCTTTTAAGATTCTTAGTGGACAAGGGTGGTCTTTGAAACAATAAAAATAATATCAACAGCTTTTTGAGGAGATAATATACTTGGAAGATTCTACTTAAAACATTTTGGTAAAAAAGCATATTAAGGAAGTAGAATGGAAGATTTCTGTAGGAGTAAAATGAGATAATATATATAAAAGAAAAGAAAGTGGAAAAGAAAGAAGGAAGAAAGGATAAATAAAATAGAGAGAAAGAAAAAAGAAGGAAGAAGGAAGGAGGAAATGTTAATAAAATAAAGTGATCCTAGTTTTATGTCTATTTTGAATATGAATTAGATTCTAGTAACATGTTTCTCCAGAATGACTTATTTTTGGTGTCTAGTCCATTTCCCTTTTAACTGATGGCACTTAGCTATGTTCGTTGATCCAAAACATCGTACAACCACCCACCTATCTCTGAAATGTCCTATGTTCTTTTTAGATTACTTCTCAAAGCTAGGCTTTTGCTCTCTAGTGTCTAATTTCAAAATATTTAAAAGAAAACGGGGCAAAAAAGTTGAAGAAACTTTCAGGATTTCTTCATAGAACCCAAATTGACTTAATGGTCTCTCTTCCATCTCAGTCTATTATTCTTTACTTTTGCCTTCTGTCTTAAAATTGATACTAAGTATTGGTTTCGATGGCTCAGTGGATTGAGAACCAGGCCTAGAGACGTGAGGTCCTGGGTTCAAATGTGAACTCAGACACTTTCTAGCTGTGCGATTCTGGCCAAGTCACTTAACCCTTTTGCCTAGCCCTTACCACTTTTCTGCCTTGGAACCAGTACACAGGATGGAACACATCCTTGATGATAACAATGATGACCATATATGCCTCTTTTGAGTCTTTTAAAAAATAACCACCATAAGAGTATTGAAAATGTTAAAAAAAAATAACCATCATAAGAGTATTGAAAATGTTATTCCTATAATTACATCTTTTAAAAAATTTTGCATAATTTCAATATGCTTTAGAAATACCATTTTGTGGTTTTTTATTTTGCTTTGATGGAGTGGGGTAGCTTGTTTTATCTTTAGATATTTACTTCAAAGAACAGAAATATAAATATAAATATAAATATAAAAAGAACAGAAGTTACAAACCTTTAACCATAAAACTCAAAAGCAAACTATTGCCATATCTCTCTGGTCCTTAGGGAAAGTGGATTCTACCTTAAAGCAGTTCCCACAAAGTATTTGAGTCATCAACTTCACTGCTAAGTAGAGCATAGCTGATAGGTGAATAAGTTCCTTCGCCCTCTCGGCTCCCTTGGACCTATATTGGGTCAAAGAAGTCACATAGGACTTTGCTACACATGTCTAGCTGTAAAATCTGACATGAAAGCTGGCTCCTAGGCCACTTGTAGCTCAAAGCTCACAAGGTTGTAATACCTCAAATAATCCACCTGAAAGGAAAAACCAATGGAAGTCTTAGAGCATGTCTTTCTCACTACAAGATAGTCAGTCAGGGGAAAGTCAGACATCTATTTTGAAGGAGAATCTTTAAGGCAACATTTTGTTTTTACTAAATCAAATTTATTTTTGTAGTTAACAAACAATAAACACAGTGATATTATATATTCTCTATGCCTTTTATTCAGTTATGTAACCATCATAAAGATGTTTTGCTGAAAAGAATCATTTGTGAGAGCCTGTATATTTCCTTCTCATAGCTTCATCAAGGAAGCCCTTATTACACATTTAGATAATTTTCATAATGATTTTATAGAGATAGATCAATTTGGCATATTCTTTAATCATTGTTGATATTTTCTTTATCATTGTTTTTGGTAATAATAGGTTCCATGTTGATAATAATAACACTTTATATTTCCTATAGCATTTCATAATTTCTAATTCACTAACATATCTACTATCTCTTTTGCTTCTCTCAAAAACCATAAATGAGCAGATGAAAAACCTAAGCCTCAGAGATGCTAGCATCCCATTCTTCTGTATCCTTTTCCAATGTTCTTTCCACTGTATCATAACCAAATGATAGCAATTACAATTTAGGGAAAAATAAAAAGAAATTAAAAGTGATAGAATCAATCTGACCTTTAGGCAAGGCAAAGGTATTTTCAAGTGTTATCAGAGAATATTACTGAATTTCAAAGGCATTGAAAATGTGAATTTAAAATTGAACTACCAACACATGTAACTACTATGTTTGAAGCCAAGTATGCCTGAGAGTCAAGAAGAAAAAAGTGTAGAAATATGTTAGCCATTAATCTCTTAAGTCTTTAAAAGTGTACAAAATCCACTGTTGAAAGAATTAAAGATTGGCTTCTTCAATATTCTAAAATCAGAATTTTAAATTCTAAATACAACTTTTTTTTTAAACTCTTACCTTCCATCTTGGAGTCAATACTGTGTATTGGCTCCAAGGCAGAAGAGTGGTAAGGGCTAGGCAATGGGGGGGTTAAGTGACTTGCCCAGGGTCACACAGCTAGGAAGTGGCTGAGGCCAGATTTGAACCTGGGACCTCATGTCTCTAGGCCTGGTTCTCAATCCACTGAGCTACCCAGCTTCCCCCCTAAATACAACTTTTTTAAAATGAATCCATGACCTCATTTATGTAAGTACTTCCTCAAATAATGTACAAATTAACTGAGACAAAATAAAAACTTTAAATTGATTTATGTAAACAAAACAATTTTATATCTTAAAAAATGTGTGTGCATGTGTGTGTATATGGGAAAAGAGAGAAAAAAGAGACAGAGAGGTAGAGAAAAAGACAGGGAGAGAGAAAGAGTTCGACTCCTTCCCCCAGAGTCTCAGAGATCCAGACTTCAGGCTACAGAAATTGACCTCAGCTGGAGCAGCTCTAGTGTGGCAGTGTTCTGTGCTTTTAGGTCAGATAACTGAGAAACAGAGGGAATGGGACAGGACCCCACATGTGGGGGACTGTTTAAGGTTGTGTGTCATTTCATTAAGCCTAAGGGAAAGAACCCAGCATAAAGCTAAGGGAGGCCATTTCTGTTACCCCCAACAAAGGTGACTCGGGATAGAACTCTGAATTGCCCAATGTGGAAAGAGGCTGAGAGACTTTGATATTCCACCCCCAGGGAAACCACAATCAGAGGGAGTCAGAAAGTGAGTAATAAGGGAAAAAGACTGAAATTACTAAAGATCTTAGGAGAACAAAAACTCAAAGACCTTGAGCATAAGCAGATAAATCAACAGGGACAACATTAACAGCAAAGGAAATATGACTTCCAGACGTAGTACAGGAGCTCAAACCACTATATATAAATACTACAAAACAAAGGAAAATGACTCAACATTTGATGAGACAGAGGACACGGTGGACTTTGAGAAGAACATGGTACTACAACATGCTGTTCCTAAGAGAAATGAGAACTATAAGAGAAGAATTTATGATCTCCACAACAAAAATAATTGGTGAAATAGAAAAACTTGAATTTGCAATGGCAAGAAGAAGAAGAAGAAGAAGAAGAAGAAGAAGAAGAAGAAGAAGAAGAAGAAGAAGAAGAAGAAGAAGAAGAAGAAGAAGAAGAAGAAGAAGAAGAAGAAGAAGAAGAAGAAGAAGAAGAAGAAGAAGAAGAAGAAGAAGAAGAAGAAGAAGAAGAAGAAGATGGAAGAGAAGGAGGAGGAGAAGGAAGAGGAGGAGGAGGAGAAGGAAGAAAGGAGAAGGAGAAGGAGAAGGGGGAGGGGGAGAAATCCAATTTGCTAAAAGTGGGAAAACCAGCTCAATCCAGTTTAATATGTTAAAGTTAGATTTTTCTGAATCAGTCTAGTGTTAGCAGAAGCACACATTTGTGATTATTATTGTCACAAAATGGAACTATATCAAAATTATTACTTATCACAAGTAAAAAAATATTTATCACTATGAATCACAACCCATCCATGTGATCTATTCCATGTCCTTCAATAAATCAGTTATTGTAATGCATATACATTTAATTGAAACATATTATATTTGATTGTACATATAATTTTTCATCAAAATGAAATGCCCTTTCTCCCTTATCTATCTATTGAAATCCCTTATTTCATTCAAGGCCCAAACTAGAAGCTATAGCCTCTAAGAAATCATCCCTGATGTTACAACTGGAAATGGACCTCTTCTTTTTATTTATCATATTCTTTCTTGTAGTATAGTTATTTTTGAACAAGTTTTTCATATCCTCTATTGAATTATAAACTCCTTGAGGGCAGGGACTATATTTTATTATTCTTTGTGATCCTAATATTTAGTACATTGCCTTAAATATGGTGAGTGCTTCACAAGTGTTTAATTGAACACATATCGTTTTGATACTTTACCTGGGAAACACTTTTAAGTCTTACTTTAATCAGCCACAAGTTTATGAAAATTTTATCTTTCATTCTCCATTAATCTCTACCTTGTTTTATGCTTCTACAAATACAAAAGCAAGAACAGCCTGAGATTCTTCAATTTGTAAAGTCTCTCAACATCTTATCAGCAAATGGAAGTCAAAAATGGAAGAAGATCAAATGGTTCAAGTCTAGCCACAATGACCTGGTAGTTCCGTTTACTGGCACATTTAGACCTGTCGAGAATCCCTAACCAGTCTAGGAGTTGGGACATATGGAATCATCCTGTATGGCGTTTGTGTCCTCTGGCATCTCATCTTTTAATGTCCCACAATTACTTTAGATCCAGATTACAGATATATAAATTAGATATTAGCTGATACTATACATTGAAGGAAGTCCTTCCTCCAAAGGAAGAAGAATGTCAGGGAATAGATGGCAGGTTTGCTAACATGCTTTCATTCTGTGTTATCTTTTAAAGTGTCATCACCTTTAAATTACTGAGACTGCACTTTATATAACATATATATATATATATATATTGTTTATATAACAATATAACTTTGTTGAGATTTGTATTTGAACAGATGAAGTATTTGCCATCTTTGGGATTTCACTACTTATTTCATGAGTCTTGATAAATCCATTTTGTAAAAGGAGAAAGTGCGCTTGCCACTGAGCACAGATTCTACAGAGGAAACTCTAGCAAGGTGAGAAAGACAGAATGCCTTAGAACAACTCAGAGAGACTGGCTCCTGCAACTGTGGTTATTTCCCTGGGCAGCACCACCTAATTTAATTTAGTCCAGGGGAGTCAAGAGTAATTTTAAAAGAAAAGAAAACTTAAAACATTCCAGAAGGAAATTTTAGTGCAAACTCCAGTCAGAAAGGAGACAACTATCATTGGCTCTATTTCACAAAGAAGGTTCCAGTAGTGAATAAACTGTTCACTGAGAAAAACAGAAAAAGGAAAGTTGGATTTCCTCAGGACCAAATCAGCTCCTTAAGACTAACATTCAGAAGTAAGGTCACTGTGTTCTTAACATGACCAGACATAATTAGTTTCTCCTTTTCATGGCCATAATTTCATCCACCAGGAAATTATGTGAGTATTGACCAAAATGAGCTCATTCTCCCCCTCCTTAACCTACCCCACCCCACACAGTCACTTATCAGCCGTTTTCCTATTGTCCTTTTAGGAAATTTCCAGAAAGGGAACAGAATTGAATCCTCCTGAGTTGAAAGTTTGGTAACAGGTAGATATTTTTTGAATAGGACTAGTTTTTTTTTAATACAATAATAAAAGCATTGCGAAGTATTGTTTAAAAAAAAAGAAACTGGAAAGTGAAATAGATAGAAAATCAAGAAAGAGAAAAAAACAAAAATAAAATGTCTATGTGAAAATGAGGGGGAAAGTACTTATGAAATCTTTCTAGTGAGCAATCAGCCAACAAAATGTGATTGAGCATGCAATATGTTATTATATTCTATGAGGATTCAAAAAACAAGATGGGCAAGGGAATTCAAGATGCTTATAATTTAGATTATAATTTAGAAGACTGTTTAAGTGATCATCATATCATGATAAATAAAGATCTGACCTTAACTATTATTAAGTGACTGAAAAAATACAGAAAAGCTGTCTTGGGTGAATCATGCCAGGGCCACTAAAACTAAGAGTAAGTTAAAGTTACCAAGGAAAATAAAAAGAACTTTTTCCTAAAAGCTATATTAGGTCAAAAACCATGATCTTTTATAAAGGATAAGATTTCTGCCTGAGGTGAATGGGATAATGATCACAGAGTGGTGAGAGAAATTAAAACTACTCAATTCATGTTTCCTTCTAATTCTTGTTTCTACTAAAACTAATAAAGAAGGGGAAAAAAGCAGCTAATATGAAACTGAAATCCAAATTAATTAGGGGGGTAAGAGAGCACATAGCTTCTCTTATCAAGTCATGAGATTCAAGCAAACCAAAACACAGGGTAGTAAAAGGAATTGGTTTGTGGAAATACTAAACTATTATCAGGAATCTCTGAAGGACTATGCAGAAGAACATTAAGATTATGTGGCCATTCCTGTATTCAAGAAAAGGAAGAGAATAGAATCTGTAAGCTACAGACCCAACAGCTTCAATTCTGAGCAAATTCTGGAGATAAAGTAAAACAAAGTTTGGTGTGTATTTAGAAAAGAAAGCAAAGATCACACAAAAAAGAATATATCCTAAACTATGACAGAATTACCTCAATTTATTTTTAAACAGGGGTTACAAATAAGTGTTTTAGTTTACCTGATTTTAACATATTCTTTCATGTGATTATTGAAAAGATAGTGATAGGAGTGGGACAATGATACAGTGCCATGGTTTCCATATTGATTAAGTTATTAGACCCAAGAGTAGTCATTGATAGATAAATGTGAACTTGGAGAACCTCGGACAATGTCCCACAGAGATATCTTTAACCCTGTCCTGCTTTAAAATTTTATCAGTAACTTGGATGAAGGCATAAGTGACATGTTTGTCAAATTTGAAAACCACATAGAAAAGGAATAGAGAGCCCACATAAGGCAATATAACAGTGCAAAGAACACTGGTTTTGTCATTATAAGATATGATTTAAAATCTCAGCCATGCTGTTTGCTACCTCTAAACCTCAATTTCTTCATCTATAAAATTAAGAAATTGGATTATATTATTTTAAGGCCCCTTCAAGATCTAAATTTATGGTTCTATGAATGAGGGAGTCAAGATTTTTAAAAGATCTCAAAAAGCTAAAATTCTGAATTGAATATTTTAAATGATATTTAGTAAGAGTTAACATATATAATTTTAGTAATGTATAAGTGTGATCTATTACTCAATTTGAAAGTTTGGGGCTCTAATGGATCAAGTTCAGTATTGAGGATTAAATGGATAGCCTAATTAATTAACTTTAATCAGATTATATTCATTGTTTTATGCCTTTTATATAACTTCATATCCTTTGTGTGTAATTCCATTATGTATTTAGCATTTTATTGACAGGTTGTAACTATAGACTTAATAATAAACAATAGTTAGCTATGAACTTTGAATAAATAGCTACATATAAGAATCAGTAATCAATGATCATAGTGTGCTTAAAATTAATAATAGGATTCCTTGTAGATATCTTTGGCAAGAGGAGTTTGTATGTGCCTTCATGTCTCTTGGGATATATCCAGATTTTTTAAAGCTGTTGGTGCATAATATCTCATTTTAGCTTTGAAGAAATCACAGGATGGCCTTGGCAGTCTTTACATCATAATATATAAACAGGTAGCTTGAAGAAGGAAGATATCCAACTTCCAAGGGAAGACCAACCTTTGCAAGAAAGTTCCTGCTTAGGGACAATTAGGTGGTTCAATGAATAGAGAGCCAGGCCTGGAGATGGGAGGTCCTAGGTTCAAAATACTTCCTAGCTGTGTGATTGTGGGCAAGTCACTTAACCCAATTGTCTAGCCCTTACCATTCTTCTGCCTCAGAACCAACACTCAGTATTGATTCCATGGCAGAAGGAAAAAGTAGAAAATAAGGAAGGAAGGAAGGAAGGAAGGAAGGAAGGAAGGAAGGAAGGAAGGAAGGAAGGAAGGAAGGAAGGAAGGAAGGAAGGAAGGAAGGAAGGAAGGAAGGAAGGAAGGAAGGAAGGAAGGAAGGAAAGAAGATCTTGTCTGGCAGATCCCCAGGAGGATATTATGCTTCCAAGGGAAGACCAACCTTTACAAGGAAGACCCTGCTTGGTAGACTCCCTCTAAACCGAATTTGTATGATTCAATGCATTTATAAATCCCAAATGGTTTATAAACCAGTCAACTGACAAGCTTGGAGTCACAGAAAATCCTGGGGATTCCTGTAGACCATTAATTTACATGAATCACTTAGTCACAATAAATTCAGTTCTGCACAGAAGATTGTTTCCCAATATTCTTCTTTTATAGGACTTCTAAATACTTTTATAGTTCATTGTGTCCCCTCCCAGAGAAATCCCTAGAAATATCTGAACATGACTAGTTTCTACCTCCCCTTAAGCTATTCTGTTCTTCTATAAGAATTACTGGCTAACAAAGTAGGACAATTTTTTTTAAGTTTTCTTTAAATACACATATAGGAAAGAGTCTTATATTTTGTTTCTTTAAGCAAGGAAATATTTGTGTTCCACCTTCTGCCAAAGGTCATTTTTTTCATTTCCAAAACTATAGTCCTTGAAGAAAAGTTCTCAGCAGTGATAAATGAAATCCTAGCAACATGAGTGAACCAGGGAATCTTAGCAAAGAATGGAATCAGCATCTCTCTGTTCACCGACTTTTTAAATTTCAGTTTGCTTACTTGCTCAAACAGACCCCAACCTGAACTGTACCTGAAGTGCCCTGCTGAGCAATATATTAAAAACTGAGAATAAATATTCAAGCAAAAAGAAAGATAGTTCTATCAACGTTCTTTCCAGAAAAGGAAACTGAAAAGTGGAAGAGGAAAATAGGAGGCATAGTGGACAAGTATGTAGAGTCAGGAGTGGAACAAGGAGAGCAGTAAAGGAATGATCAGAATCTATCTTGAGTATAGTTTGTTCAGAGAGCCACATATTGGCAAGAGCATTGCTCTCTCCATAGGTTGGAGAACATCCCAAGAGAGGTGGGCAGTATGCTGAAGTGCCTCATACAAGATTAGACTTTAAAAACTTGGAATGTTGAATCTAGTAAAGAGAAGACCTATAAAAACTGTTTTTAAGTAATTGAAGAAATTGTCAATTATAAAGGGTATTAATCTTGCTCTAGAGGGAAGATTAGGAGCAGTCAATAATCAGTTAATAAACATTTATTAAGTGCCTATGATGTGCCAGGCAGATTTATATTTAATTCATTAGACATCTTCAAAGGGAGAAAGACCATTTTGGAGGTTTAGAGGATATTACTGTTCAGGAACATGTTGAATTAAATGGACTTTGAGGTCTTTTTCAAGTTTGTTTCTGTGTTTTTTGATTCTGAGAAGTCATTTTTATATAGTAAAATATGATTGTATCTTGTTATGAACTGTGGTTAATAATGACAACTAATATTGAATATAACATGTTAATTCTCCATATTGATCATTTATATCTCCCCATCTTGTAACATGTGATTGACTTGCATAGGCAATAAATGCTTCTTCAGATGAATCATGTCTGCTTGTTACAAGTTATCACTGTGCAGACAAATTGCCTGTACCTATACTTATCCCTGACCTTAGGCTGCCAAATTTATGCTGAATGGGAAACAAAGAAATGAGAGAATGAAAATGAAAAAAGAAAATTTCCGTTACTCTCTCCTGCCTGTCTGGCCAAGGATCTTCAATACAAGTATTCCTTTGGAGATCTTTCTTTAGTTCTATACACCTAAATTTATGAGTTGTTTTTTATTTTGTCTTGGAGCTCTTCTCTCACGCAACATTTCTCCTTAGGCAGTCATAACATCTCAACTTCAGCTAACATCTACATTTAGGTGGCTCTCAAAAATTGGTTTATCCCTCACCTCTCTCAAACTACAGCCTCAATTTTCTAACTAGCCACTGGACATTGTGAGTTTCAAAATGTTGTGGCTGAGGGGAACTGCATCCCCAGAGTGCCTCAGTGGTCCCTCCTACTTCCTGGCTTGGGATTGGTCTTGAATTGGACCAATTCTGTGCTATGGAAGGGTCATGCCTCTCTCTCTCTCTCTCTCTCTCTCTCTCTCTCTCTCTCTCTCTCTCTCTCTCTCTCTCTCTCTCTCTCTCTCTCAGAAGTGAAAGTGGTGAGTTAGTTTTAGCCAGTGCAACTCTGGTCGCTTTAGTTTCAATAAAACTTTAGAAAGATCAGAGTGTGATTGGAGTTTTCTTTTAGTGCTTTCTTTTACATTTACTTTAGGAATACCTTATGTCATCTCAAAGCTAATGTATTCAAAATAAACCATAATTTTTTTGTCTTAAAAATCATTCTTACTTCACTAGAACAAATTCTTATTACCATACGCCTTGAGTACTTCAATAGCATTACAACTGGTCTTCATACCTATGGCTTTTTGTTTCCTCTAATCTATTCATCACATTGTCAGTAGAACTGTCTTCCTTGTTAACAGATGCAATCATGTCACTTCCTCTCCTCAATATTCTTAGTGGCCCTTAATTGCCTTGTACATCAAGTCCAAACTCCTTAGCTTAGCATTCAAGGTCCTCTACAACTCCTGGAGTTCAGAGACACTTCCTACTATGAAACCATTTTTTCCACCCAAATTGAACTTGTTCATGTGCAGAGCTTTCCTGGGCCTATTCATTTACTAATGTTGTTACTCATACCTGGGATCCTCTTTCTCATCGCCCTCCCCTTTTACCCTTTAAAACTCCACTGATTAAAAAAAAAAAGGAAATCATAGAAGGCAAATGAGCTTGATTATGGAAAGATAAAGAAATTGCACAACGTTGCTTGCTAAGTGTAAAAGAAATATATTGAGAGAACGTTTACATTCTATTATCCAGAATATATTAGGCATATATCTCTAAAACTAATACTATATCCTTCCCAATAGGAACAATAGTCAAAGGCTTACAATTTACAAAGGAAGAAATATAAGCTGTTAATAACCTGGCACAATTATCTAATAATTAAGGAAATATAAATCAATACAAACTTAAAATACTAACAATTACAATAGCAAAAATGACAAAAAAGAATGATTAAATTCATTGTTGGTGATACTGTCAGAAAACAGGAACTCTGATATGTTACTAGTGAGATGGCAATAAACAGTGATTTGCCAAACAGGCCAAACCTTTCTATTTCAATTCCACTGCAAGGATTTTGTCTCAAAGGTATGGATTAGACATCTGTCCAAAAATATTCACAACTACCCTCTTTGTAATAGCCAAAGAGGAAACAATCTATATGTTTAGTAATTGAAGAATAGCTGGATAAGTGATAGTATATTAATGTAATGCAGTAATGTGCTACTATAAAAACCACAAATATGAAGCATAAGTAAAATATGGAAAGACTTATGCAAAGTGATTCAGAGAGAAATCATCAAAACTAGAATAATATAAATACTAATTGTAACTATATTTAAAGAGAGTAGCAGAACTTTGGGTGGGCAGGTCTAGAGAGGGAACACAAAATTACAAAAGCATTTTCTTTGCTTGATTGTTAATGAGTTTGTTTCTGCCTTTTAAAGCTTTAGGATTTGCAGTAAGATCACATTCGTGTTTTGTTTGCTTATTGACTTTTTGTTACTGGTTGTTAATTTGTAATAATTTATTTTCAGTCTTGCCCATCTTCAAGGCCCAGTTCTAATGCTATTTCTTCCAGGAAGTCTTCCTTGATCCCAATGGTCATAAATACCCTTCTTACTACCATCTACAGCACATTGAACTTGTCTCACATACTTATCAAATTCACAGTGCCTGGTACAGTAAACACTGATTAAATGTTTGTCGATTATGTTTTATTAAAGCCATTGTATTGTTCTTACAGATTCATTATATGGTATTGTTTATTTGCCTATATATTATATCCTCCTTCTCTGCTAGGCTACAGGTCAAGGTCTGTTATTTTAATTCTCTTTGCATCTCCCTCAACACCTAGCATAGTACTCTCAATATAGTTGGTACTTATTTAAATCATTAGTGAATGAATAAATGAAAAAGGGGGGAAATGAGATACAGACATCTATGTCTAATCCCTCTTAGCACCTGGATTCTTACCTCCTTTC
Organism: Monodelphis domestica; assembly: GCF_027887165.1. Classification (NCBI taxonomy): domain Eukaryota; kingdom Metazoa; phylum Chordata; class Mammalia; order Didelphimorphia; family Didelphidae; genus Monodelphis; species Monodelphis domestica. Next base: position 293,464,103 of record NC_077229.1, on the reverse strand, counting down.
TTGCTTTTATACTAGATCAGTGTTGGCAAAGGTTTTCAAGTCCGTGTGCCCAAACTGCAACTTCAAGCTACCTGTGAGCCCCCCGCAATACTCCAGAGAGCACAGGGAGGAAGTGCTTGCTTTTGGTGGCTAAACAGAAGAGCGGGGAATGCAAAAATGTCCTTGGGCACTGGGAAGAGGTAGAACGGAGCAGCTCCCCCAGGGCCAGCTTGGCCCATGTGCCAGTACTTTGCCAACTCTGTACTAGATAGTAAAAGTTATTCCCACATAATGTTCTATGTTGTTTGATGCCTCTCAGCTGTGATTCTGAGCAGGCTTATCACTAAGGGCATGGGAACAGAAGAGCAAGTCACACTATGTTCTTCCACCAAAATATATGTAGGTAGGTAAAATCTGCTTTTTAAAAAATCTTTAAGGATATCCTTGAAGGGAAGAGAATGTCTTATAAAAGGCAGTCTGAAGCCTGAAAGTTGTCAGTGAAAGCAAGAATGATAATTGTGGCTAGGAAGCTAACCTCAAGTCCTTTGGTTCCCTTCTTGTGGCATATCTGCATGTTTACTTGCATGTATACTTACATATGAATTACATATATATGTGTATGAGTATAGATGTGTGTACATAAGAAAATAAACACTTTTCTTGTACCTACTATATATCAGGCACTGGAATAAACACTTTTTACAAATATTTTCTCATTTGATTTTCACAACAACCTTATGAAGTAGTTGGTGTTATCCTCATTTTACAGCCAAGGCTAAGTGACTTGTCCAGGGTCACACAACTAGGAAGAGTCTAAGTTCAGATTTGACCTCAGTTGTGTTCATTATAGAATTAATATTTATTGGTAAGGGAGTCAAGCCTTGGACTTAAAGCCTGGAGTCATGTCCACCCCCCACCTCCAATAAATGAAGCAGATCTTGGAGTTAGATTGAACCTGAAAGCCACACCCCTTAGAATAATAATATTTAAAGGAGCAAATAGATATAATTCTAACCTAGTAACTCTCTCTCAGAGGACTGAGCTTTTTGCCTCCACTTCATGCTTCTTCTCCTCACAATTATTAAAGTCTCTCTTAGAGAAGGGTTGGGAGAGAAGAGGCTAGAGGTGTCTACTTTGCCTCTCTAGAGTCACCCAATGTCCTCCTGCTACAGGTGGGGGACAGCCTCCTCCACCTTCACTTCAGGAAAGCTATTACCATTCTAATGAGATATAGATGTAATAACAGCACCCACAGATTTGGATGATTGTTCCTTTTTTCTGAATTCTTATAGTTCCTAAAATTGCTATCATTCAGCTGACAGATTAATTACACCCTACTTCATGGCATCTATTGGCATTTTATTCATTTACTCAAACTAAATTCATTATAATTCAACAAGTTTACTAGATATCTATACGAAATTTGTTGCACTAGACACTGAGACAGTTCTAAAGGTAACAACTAGATTTAAACCCTTCTCCAAGGTCTTGTTTGTGGTTAGAATTGCTTCTGAATTCTTGGAAGCTATTTTAGGCTAAGTCACTAGCTCTGAGAAGCCTACCAACTGCAAAATTTTTGATCCAGTAATAGGCAATAGGACTGCTCTCTGAGAATGTGCTTTGTGAGGTTTGGAAAGAGTTGCTAGTGGATGCTCCCAGCGGGGAAGGAAGGAAGGAAAAGAGCATTTATTAAACACTGTGTGCTAGACACCAGGCTATGAGAACAGATGAGGGATCATTACTGGCTGGGGGTATCATGGAAAAAGCTGAGCTTAAACAATGCATAGGACACATTCAACAGGCAGAGCTGGAGTAGAGCCAGGTATTTCAGGTGTGGAGAACAGCATGAACAAAGGGTATAAATGTGGAAAAGTTGAAGATATATTCTAGGGACTTCAGTGATAGAGTGCCAGTCTTGGAGTCAGGAAGATTTGTCTTCCTCAGTTCAAATCTGGCCTCCAGATACTTGTGAACTGAGTCATCCTGGGCAAGTCACTGAATCCTATTTGATTAAGTTTCCTCATCTGTAAAATAAGCTAGAGAAGGAAATGCAAGCCTTCCAGTATCTTTAGCAAGAAATCCCCACACACATACCAAAAAAAGGATCACAACAAATCAGACATGACTAAAAGCAAAATAACAACAAAAATAAGTAGTTCAGTTTGGCTAATGCATAGAATACATGAGCAAGAGTTATTATCCTAATGCAAAATTTAAAAAAAGGCTCAAACAGTAGATTGTAGTAAAATAAAGAAGTCTACAATGACATAACAAGCAGTTTTGACTTTATTCTATGGGCAATGGGAAACCATCAGATGTTTTTGATCAATGAGTGATGTGATTGGTGCATTAGAAATCTAAATAAGATAGCCATGGGCGGGACACATTCAAGAGGAGAGAGACTGGAGGTGAGGGCTTAGTTAGGAATATTGCAATAATTAATGAGAAAGGTAAAGAACACCTGAATTATGGTGGTTACTGTTGAAATAGTAGGAAAGGGAAAACTTTAAGAGATTTAAGAGCAAAAGATTGAAGATTAATTAGATTTAGAATTAGAATGATAAAATTTTAGAATTAAAAGAAACCTTGAATATCATCTAGTCCTACCACAACTTTTTTCAGATGAGAAAACTGATATCTAGAGACATGTAATGATTTGCCCTTCACAACCAGTCCTTACCTCTTTCCAGCCTCAATCAGCATTACTCCTCCTCCCACACTATGCAATCCAGTCAAATTTGCTTTCTATTCCTCCCATGTGCTACTCTACTTTTCATCTCTGAGCCCTAGCAGGGACTGTTCACATAATTAGAATATACTCCCTCCTCATCCTTGTCTCATAAAACCCCTCTCTTCCTTCAAGATTCAGCTTAAGCACTTTTTTCAACATGAAGCCTTTCCTGATACCCTTAATGGCTAGTGCTCATTCTCCCAAGCTTCCTTATATTTAACTACCTTGTGTTTCTATTTATTTCTTTATATACTTATTTTACCCCTCCATTAGAAAATAAACTTCCTTGATGAACCAGATGATTTCTTTAAGAACTGGAAAGACCTACATGAACTGATGCAGAGTGAAATGAGCAGAACCAGACGAACATTATATACAGTAACTGAAACATTGTGGGACAATCAAATGTAATAGACTTTGCTACCAATAGTAATGCAATGATCCAGGACAATCCGGAAGGATTTATGAGAAAGAATGCTATCCACATTGAGAGAAAGAGCTGTGGGACTAGAAATCCAGAAGAAAATATATGACATCACTTGTTTGTATGGATATATTATTTGGGGTTTTGGTTTTAAAAGATGACTCTATTTAAAAAATGAATAATATGGAAATGAGTTTTGAGTGATAATACATGTATAACCCAGTGGAATTGCTTGTCAGCTCTGGGAGGGAAGGGAAAGGGAGACAATATGAATCATGTAATCATGGGGAAAAAACAAAATTTAAAAGAAAATAGAATATAAATTTCTCAAGAGTAGAGATTATTTCATTGGTTGCATTTGTGTACCCTCTAGAGTTTTGTGTGATGCCTACTGCATAGTTAATACATAGTAGTTGAGATTGATTAATGGTCTTTGAGAGTTGCTAGAGCCAAAAATTCACCCATATGTGGCATAGTGAAGAACATCAATAAACTTATATTTGTCCATTAACAGTAAACATCACTGGGCCCACCCTCAAACCTTTGGAGGTGAGAAGGAACTGTTGGAAGTTTTGCTCTCTTTGTATCGTCTTTGAGAAACTAAAGTCACCTCCACATCATCATGAGGTATTAGAGTAGAACCTAAATGGAACTTGTCTAGAACTTTTCTAGAGTCTGGCACCCCCAAACTAACAGGGCAGAATTCATACAGACTATCAAAAGATTCATGATTTCCACCTAGCAGGTTGGCCAATATGACAGCAAAGGAAAGTAATAAATGTTGGAAAGGATGTGGAAAAATTGGTTGTGAATTGATCCAATTATTCTGGAAGACAATTTGGAATTAGGCCCAAAGGTCTTTAAAAGACTGCCTGCTCTTTGATCCAGCCATAGCATTGCTGGGTTTGTACCCCAAAGAGATAATAAGGAAAAAGACTTGTTCAAGAATATTCATAACTGTGCTCTTCATAGTGGCAAAAAAATTGGAAAATGAGGGGATGCCCTTTGATTGGGGAATAGCTGTACAAATTGTAGTATCTGTTAGTGAGGGAATATTATTGTGCTAAAAGGAATACTGAACTGGAGGGATTCCGTGTGAACTGGAACGACCTCTAGGAATTGATGCAGAGTGAAAGGAGCAGAACCAGGAGAACATTGTACACAGAGACTGATACACTGTGGCACAATCGAATGTAATAGATTTCTCTACCAGCAGCAATGCATTGACCCAGGACAATTCTGAGGGACTTAAGAGAAAGAATACTATTCATGTCCAGAGAAAGAACGGTGGGAGTAGAAACAGAAGAAAAACAACTGCTTGATCACATGGTTCAATGGGGATATGACTGGAGATAGACTTGAAATGATCACTATTGCAAATATTAATAATATGGAAATACACCTTGATCAATGATACATGTAAAACCCAGTGGAATTGCTTGTTGGATATGGCAGTGGAGAAGGAGGCTGGGAGGGAAAGAATATGAATCTTGTAACCATGGAAAAAATATTTTAAATTAATTAATTAAAGGTTTTTAAAGACTCCTGACTTCATCAGCATCTACATTCCCTTCAGTCTTTCCACATATATCATGGCTGGTAATCCTTCCAATGATGTGCCACTGAACATGATCATTTAACTTAAGAGTGCATTCTCTCTCTCCCTTCATCTCCCCCTCTTCTCTCTGTGTCTCTCTGTCTCTGTCTCTGTCTCTGCCTCTGTCTCTCTGTCTCTCTCCACCCCCTTTTGCTATGACATCACATTGATGATGAATCATATTGACCCTGCAATCCTCAAAAATTCCTATGTCTATGTCAATGTCTTTTTCACATGAATGTTTCTCTAACCCACTGCTCTCTCCACCAAAATCCTGCTATATCATTTCCTATTTCTATTCTTCTACCTACCTCTTGATATGGAAGTTAAAGGTTTAGGGTAGAAGATGGCTACCCAATGGCAGTAGATGAGACCTGGCTCTCTACAGCTTTCATCATCATTTTAACTGTCCACCACCCAGTTTTGCAGGCCACAGTGTCAACACCCAGATCTCCTTAGAAGTTCTAAGTCTCTCAGTTCCCTCCTTAGAGTATGGTATAGGGCTGTTCCTCTTAGTAAGTTTTCTTCTCTGAAAATGAGTTAAATTGTGGTTTCTCTGACTTCTTCCACTAATACAAAAGAGAAAAGAACTATTTTCATATGGAAAGAGATTATTCCATCCTCTCTTTAAACTTAGTCATCACGGCAGCTAGGTGGCTAAGTAGATTTAGACTCTAGAGATGAGAAGTCCTGGGTTCAAATCTGGCCTCAGACACTTCCTAGCTGTGTGACCCTGCACTTACTCCCATTGTCTAGCCCTTATTGTTTTTCTATCTTGGAATCAATACACAGTACTGGGATGGAATTCCAAGTTCCAAGATGGAAGGTAAAGGTTTTAAAAAAAAAAGAAACTTGATTGTCCCCCATTTGCTCCTATTGTCTCCTGATCCTATTTTACTAGAATCTTTCTCTTCCCACTTTTATCACCCAGTGATCTTCCCTATTGACCACTACCTCAAAACCCTCAGTGCTCTCAGTTTCCCATTGTCTGCTAACTCCAAGTCATCAACTCTTACTATTGTGAATGTGAAGTCAGAGAACCTAGGTTCAAATTTCATCTCTGCTCTTACTACCAAATGACCATGAGCAAATTATTTAACCTCCCTGTGTCTCAATTTATCCATTTATAAAATTAGGTTATATAACCTCTCAGGTTCCTTCTAGGTCTTTATCTGTGGTCCTATGATCTCTTTCATAACATTCTTATACAGTTGACTTTTTTTTAATCCAAGCACATTATGTGACTTAGTAAATATTTATTAAGCAACTCCTATGTGTCAGCACTGTGCTAGGGGTTAGTGGTACAAAATACCTAAGAATACAAATGGAAAAAATCAAATAATTTCTGTTCTCAAGGATAGTCTATCTCACCATCCATCTATTCTAACTAGTTTAATAACTTGTGGTATATTTCAACCATTATGTCACATGTTTCTCCCTCCTTTGACTCTTACTCAACTCTTCTCCTACACTCCCTCCTACTCTAGTTCATGGCTTTCTATACATGGGATGATCTTCTTGATGCAAGATGTTACCCTTCTGAACCTTCTACCAAATTTGTTGCTCTTAAAAATTATATTCTCTTCCATTACCATATTCCAATCATGTCACACTCCACAAAGTCTTATTGATGTTTCTGAACTCAGATTTATTTCCCTACATTAAGAACTCTACCTCATTTTCCTTTCCAGACTGCACACTGTTGTATAGGCAACCAGACCTATGATTATGACTTTTGGCCATATTCCCCATAATTGTCCCCTGATTGTTTCTAAGCACCTCTACAACTAATCTTCTCCTATAGTGTACATATCGCTGTCCATGTTATCTTATTTATCTGCTCTGTGGAATATTTTTCTTCTTCAAGAATCCATTCAATCAGGGGAAGCTGGGTATCTCAGTGGATTGAGAGTCAGGCCTAGAGATGGGAGGTCCTAGGTTCAAATCTGGCCTCAGACACTTCCCAGCTGTGTGACCCTGGGTAAGTCACTTAACCCCCATTGCCTAGCCCTTACCACTCTTCTGCCTTGGAGCTAATACACAGTATTGACTCTAAGATGGAAGGTAAGGATTTTTTTTTTAATCCATCCAATCTGTCTTAATCAGTTAGTCATTCTCCAGGTATTCTAAGTCCTCCCATGATGTACTTCATCTATATCCAAGTAAACCATCATATGTGTATCTTACTCATACTGTATCAAATATGTTCCCCTTGGCCAAATAGAATTCACAACATTCCTTGCATATATGGAGCATGTATGAAATGTAATTGGTAAATATTTAACAAAAGAAGTAAAAGTAAAATAAAACAAATAATGCTACTCTGTGGTTTACTAAGTCAATATGCACCCAGGGAACTTCATGTATGGTTTAGTGGCCCCATTTCTATTTGAGTTTGATACCACCATCTTACACTGTGGTCCAGAGAGCAGTCCATTTTCCAATCCCATCAGAGTATACCGTTCATTTTCCATATGCTATTTTCTCGTCTGAGATCCTTACCTTGAATCAGGCACAGTTATAAAACCCATCCTCATTCCTTCAGTCTCCTACATGATATTCCTTTTCCTCTGGAGATTCTCTCCAAGTTCCTCCTGGCAGTGCTGGTATTGAGTAACAGTCCTTAGATTTACTCATTTAGGGGTAGTTCTTCCTTCTAAATTGTAATTGTCCATGTCAGGTCAACATATGGCCTTATTAGAACCTAATTCCAAATACAATGCTCTCTTGCTTAGACAAATGCCATGGGAAGACAGGAAATTATAAAATATCAGGTGAGTTTGGATAAATTGAAGAGTTTGGAACTACTAAGATGGGAAAATGATGAAGAGGAAGAAATTTCTAGAGAAACATGATGAGTTCTATTGTTACTTCAATGGCCATTCAATGTTTCATTTGGTGTTAGGATGACCCTACAAAATCTACATCAGCAAATAAAAACATTGAAATGACCTGCAAAAGCTTCCAACACAAACTTGGCCATAGATTCCTGCCCATGGACTTGCCTATCTACATTAATAGAAGCTCAGTAGCAGGAGGCTGGCTTTCAGGGGACTAATATTTTTAGCCACAGTAACTAAGAAAAATTAAAGCTCAGAGAAGCTATGATCTACATTAGTAGTGTCAAACTCAAACAGGAGTCACTAAGTTATACCAAAGGATCCCTGATACCACCACATTGTTGTCCATGGTGTAGTTGACATCTCTTATTTACATTACTAGAAGGAATAACCCTACAAGGAAACCAAAGAGATTTCAAGTACAGGGTTGTTATTATTTGACATTTTTATTATCTACATCTTATTTCTCTAAATAGTTTAGAAGTTCTTTGAGTATTATATACTTCTTTGACTTATCTGAAGTGTCTTTCACATATAATAGAGGTTCTCAATAAATACATTGATGATAGCTAATAATAATAATAATATCTAGCATTGATATATTTATAGTGCTTTAAAATTTTCAAAGAGCTTCACAAATATTATTTAATTTGATCCTCATAACAATCGTGGAAAATATATACCATTTTATCCCCATTTTACATTAAGGAACTGAGGCAGATAGAGGTTAAATGACTTGCCCAAACAAGCTAAAATGTGTAACTTTCATCACACAGCTAATAAGTATCTGAAGCTGAAATTGAACTCAGGTCTTTTAGACTCTTGGAGCACTTTACTGTGCCACCTAGCTAGCTGCCTCTGTTCTGATCCACTATATTATCTTTGAAAGATTTAACCAAGATTACACAGTATGAGAACAACTATAACTCATAAAAGTTTTAGTTCTTATCCTGCTGTGGGCCCTACAATTATAAAATATGAATTTTTAATTCAAGATCCTAAAATTCAGGGATTTCCTGACTATTTTCACATAGGGTGATACATAAAACAAAGCCTCAGTTGATGCAATGCAGTTTCAGTAGAATCTATTTTTTAATGAGCCAGCATATTTTTTTCCACAAATGGTTTCTAAAGGCATCTAGCCTCCTTCCTCTTCACCACTGGAAGTCAGTCTGATGAAGAACTAAAGGTAAATGGCCCTTGTCACATACATTTAAGATACTAGAGGCAGGACTAGAATTCCTACCCCTGGCATTGTCCATCAGTCTCCACCTGCTGACAGCAAGCAAAAGGAGCATAGCACCCTTGATAAGTCATCCCTAAATCCCCTCAGCGTCCCCAGGAAACATTATTTGTTTTCTTAGCAGTTTTCTCAGCCTGTGGTGGGTCGGCTCCATGATGAGCTGGAGATTTTGTTTAGAAGGCTTCTTCATGCTATTTATGTTACCATCAAGCCCAGCTCACCACAGACCTAACACTACCACCTCTGTGTTTATAGACCTCTATTTCAGGACATTCCCTCTCCCATCTTCTGATGTTTCTCAGTATGGGAAAGAGGGTTCTCTCTCTCTCTCTCTCTCTCTCTCTCTCTCTCTCTCTCTCTCTCTCTCTCTCTCTCTCTCTCTCTCTCTCTCTCTCTCTCTCTCTCTCTCTCTCTCCCCCCCCCCTTTCTCCTTTCTTGGAAACTTAATTATAGTTACTCATTTGAACTCTTCTTAGAGAGACCTCTTGCTGTCAGTGTTTAATCATGCTTGTATTCCTATGTAAATACATTCTTAGCCAACTAGAGCTCTCCTTTCCTAGAACAGATAAGGGCACAGATATTTTACTGAAAAGGAAACATTGTTAACAACTTGAACTTTTCAGTAGCAAAAAGTAAGTCAGAGCAGTCTTTAGGTCATTACTTCATCTAATATGTCTTCTTTTCTTCCTTTGGGAAACATAAGGATAATAGCACTGACACAAAATTTAAAAAAATTGGGAGGTCTAAATTTCCTTTCTGATGTATATACCATGCAGCAACATTTTAGATTTAGGATCATGGAATTATAGACTAAGAATGGGAAGTTACCATAGATGTATCTAATTCAACTCCTTCATTTTAGAGACAAAGAAACTATGGCTAGGAGGGGTGACATTGACTTGAACTTCTCGTCGTAAAAGTGTCAGAATCTGAAGAGTCTCTGTACCCAAATCCAACACATCTTGATCTATACAATTCATTTCTTCATGTATACACTCCTCCAAGCCACCCAGGAATGAAATTATTCAGTCTGATATAGACTGCAATCTGATGTAGGATTCCCTAGTGGAAAAAAGCTGTGCCATATCTTTTTCCCTTCCCTTCCTCATCTAAAAAGTGCGTACATGTGTTTGGGTGTGCATGTGTATGCATGTGCTTTGCAAGGAGTAGACCATCTCAGTAGCCACTTCTAGTTTTGTCCCTAGGAATCAACAACAACTATAATTTAATGCTATAGTTATATAGCATTCAGGTTCTCTTCTTTAGTGATATAGATTAAACAGCTGATGACACTTCATTTGTAACAAAAATATACATTGTAGTCACTATTAAAACATTGTTAGGTACTTAAAACACATCCAAAGTATGCTTTTTAAAATTTCTTATTTATTTTTGACATTTTGAAAAGAAATTTTTTTGAGTTCCTAATTCTCTCCCTTCCTCCTGGTCCTCTCCCATTGAGAAAACCAGAAATATGGTATCAATTATACACATGAAATTATGCAAAACATTTCCATATTAGACATGTTGCAAAAATAGAAAGAAAGTGAAAAAGTTATACTTCAATCTACATTCAGACTCCATCAATTCTTTCTTTGGAGTTGGACAACATCTTTCATCATAAGTCCTTCGTAATTGTCTTAGATCATTGCATTAATCAAAATAGCTAAGTCATTGACAATGGACCATTGTGTAATGTTACTTTATTGTGTACATTGTTTTCCTTGTTCCATTCACTGCACTTTGCATGAATTTATATAAATCTTCCTAGGTTTTTCTGAAACAATCCTGCTTTTCATTTCTTACAACATAATAGTATTCCCTCACAATCATGTACCATGATTTATTCAGCCATTCCTCAACTTATGGCCATCCCCTCAATTTCTAATTTTTGGCCACAACTAAAAGAGCTGATATAAAACATTTTTACAGGTAGGTACTTTTCCTTTTTCTTTGATTTCTTTGGGATACAGACCTAGTTGTGGTATTGCTGGGCCAAAGGGTATACACACAGTCTTATAGCCCTCTGGGCATAGTTCCAAATTGTTATCCTGAATGATTGAAACAGTTCACCACTCTACCAACAGTGCATTAGTGTCCCAATTTTTCCACATTCCCTCAAACACTTGTCATTTTCCTTTTCTATCATATTACCTAATCTGTTAGGTATGGGGTGGTACCTCAGAGTTGTTTAATCTGCAGTATTTTTTTTAGAACTAACAAATAGCTTTGGGAATAAAAGTACAACCTGTCCTTTTGGCCAGCTTCTATAAACACCATTTTGGAAGCTAATAAATCATAATGAAGATCTATTAGTTAACCATCACTTAACAAACTGTCAGGTATAAAAGAGAAATGGAAATCAATTAATTTGTTTATTGTTGACAGATAGTATAACAAATCATTGTAATGAAATAAATGTGCAGAAAATGGGCATGCAATAAGAACAATATATTCTTATATCATAACTATTCTATTCTTCCATATTCCTGTTATGAAACTGAATACTTGCAATGACCACTAACGGACTTCAGATACAAATGAGGAAATGTCCCTTCCTCCTTTTGGAAAGAGAAGTGAGGAACTAGAGTTGCAAAATGTTGATAAACTGCCAGACATGGTCACAGTCAGTTGATTTTGTTTATCTGTTTTATTTGCTATGAGGAAAGGCTGATGTGGTAAATGGGGAAAGAGGAGTAAATATATCCAAAAACACCATGATGTAAAAGTAAAGGTCTTCCAATAAAACTTATTACTGAAAAGAAAATGTGCAACTTGCCTTCTTATTTGTCATCAGATAGTTACAAGGGATATAAAATTATCTTTCTCTAAATGCCATAGATTCTCAATCTGGGCACAGATCACTTTAATTTCAAAATATGCAAATGCTAAGAAAAATAATGATATTGCTGATGGTAGCTGATTATTCAAGTAACAGAGATTCATTGGAGGGGCTGTATTGCTTAATTACAAATCTATAAGTGTGATTATCATCAATGAAACTGAATACTAAAAACAACTTTCTATCTTCTGACCAGTATTTTAATTCCTTACTGACTTTTTTTCATTTTTCAAAGGAGTTAAGATGGCTAGAAAACATCTACTATCTGTTTAAATATTTCCTATTTCTCCTGGTGAAAAATTCCCACACTTAAAAATGCAAGAAAAAATTCTACCCCTTCTCAGAATTGCCTGTCAATTATATCATTTTGTTTTCTGTGTTTAAATATGAGATACATTGCATTGCTCATAGGTTTACCCAATAAGATGTTTCATCTTACAAATCACCTTTTGTCCATGAATCCCAAAAGAGCTCAGGGGTACAAACACAAATTATTCTATACTTTACCTTAATTTGATCCTCCATTTCCAATTTAACATTTTCTAAATTCGACTGCTTGTCAGCAAATTTGAGCAGCAGAAATCGTGCTTTCAGGACCTCCAGGCATAACTATACCCTCTACGTGTGACTTCCATTAACATTAATAGTTGCTGTGCATGTGAGTAGAAGAGCCTCTATGGACTTTTAAAAGAAAAATCTCTTTCATTTTCTATCAGGAAGCCTATACACTTCCATATTGCTTTTCATTTTGAGGCTTTTAATACCATAGTTGTTAATGTTCACGCCTCCTGGAACTCTCTGAGGTCAATTTTCCCTCCCATGGAGAGTTGATAAGGTTTATGAAATACTAAAGTGTGGCCTGAATTTGGGTTAAATAGGAGGAAAGTGTTTTCTTCTTGAAGATTCTCCAGATTCCCACAATTGGACAAGTTTCTGCCCTGCGGCAATCTCCCATTGATTTGAATGTCCATTTATCACATTCAAATTCATAGTGAAGTTTTTTGTCTAAATGGATTTGTTCCTCATTGCAGAGGGGCAGCATGACATAAGGGCCCAGACTTGAACCCACAAAGATTGTGGTTAAAGTCCCATTTCTCACATTTGTAAGATGTGTGACCATGGACAATTCACTTTATTTTTTAAAGCCCTAGTCAAACGTCAAAGACTATATAAATTCCTGAAACAACTCTAACTTGGTGGAAGAATTTCCATAACCAAATAGTAGCCTCTCTGTGCATGCTCTCCCACCTTCTACTTGTACTAGCAATTGGGTCCCAAAAGGTTTTCTGACTACTGCTGGCCTCAGAATTTTTGGAGTAACTCCAAAAGGTTGTAGCTTCTAATACTATTGCTTATAAATCCAGTGTGACTCCCAATGTTGGGCAATAAGTTGACATCTATTAACTTTTCAAGGGGATATTTACCAGAATTTATGGTAACATCCCTCAAAGTACAAAAACATCCCTCAAACCTTAAGGTGTTCTCTCCCACTCTGCATGCACATGGTCTCTGTGGAAAGTGGGTTCAAGATTAAAGGATAAAGGTAATGAGGCATACACATAGGAAACACATAATGCTAAGGAGTACCTTTTAACTCCTAATCCTTAGAGTCCTTTTCTCAATTCAAGGGCTCGCCACCATGTTCTTCAGTGAACAACCTTATTCCTCAGGTTGGCTCTTTGAAGTACCATGTCTTAACTGTGAAATCAATCTAGTACTGATCTGGATCAAACTGGTATCTCAGCTGCTTCTTTACTGTGGAAAGGAAACTAAAATAAGTTCTGGACTTTCTGCCACTGTGTTGGAACAAGCAACAGTGGGAATATTACAGAGAGAAGAAAGTGACAAGACTGACAGTTGGTGGGGGAAGGGGCAATTGGGAGTGGCAGTTGGTTTTGTGACTAGGGCTATTCCTTCCTGCCATTGGAAGGGGAGGAGCTTTGGCTTCCCAGTCTGGATAGGGTGCTTCTATTTTCTTCAGCCTGAAGAGACAGACCCAACCAGCTCTGTAAGTCAGAACTTTTCTTTTTGCTTGCTGTCTACTGCTATGATTTTGAAATTAAGAAAACTAGCACAGATATAGTGTAGACAGGAGTAAGAAAAACCCTCCACCAGCCTGTGAGGCCTGGCCTTAGCTCCAAAGCTGAGAAAGACTCCAACCTTATTTAGGGACATCCCTCTTCCCTTTTCCCTGATACCTCTCCAATTCGAACTGGTTATTAAAATTTATCTTATTTGAATATTGCAGTAGGATAAATGAACTATCTTTTCTGGGGCATAGAGGGAGCTGAACCTCAGTTCAGTCATCCAATTACAAACATGCCTTATTGGAACCCTGCTGGGCAACCAAATTCTGGGGAAAGGCTTGTCCCTCAGGAGGGTCCGTGTTTACCTGCTCTGGGGCAACTTCGGCAGCAATCCAGTGAGAAGACATCCCTGCAGGCTATCATAAGTGGCTCATTTCTTGGACACCCCATTTGGTTCAAAAATAGCCTCTCTGCAGGAGGCATCTCTCTCCTTTTCCTCACAGGCAGCCATATTCCCTCTCTCCCTTCAACTCCTCCATACCCCTGCTACAAACCTTCCATAACCTCTGTTTTTTCAATCCCCCCATCTTTCCCTATAAATATTACATTACTAACTCTTCACCAGACTTGGGACCTGCTATGGCCAGCCCTGGTTGCTAGCATCACTTCCTTATGGCTCTAATCAACTTCCACAGTTCCCTAATTGCTGGTCATACTCATCTCAGAAGGAAAAGGGAAATGGAGGTCATTTTAAGCATTTACTAGAGGCATGGTACTAAAAACTGGGAATATAAATACAAGTGAAAAGACAACTTCTGCCCTCAAAAAAAAAATCTCACATTCTAATAAAGGAATGGAAAGAGGGAGGAGCAATGCAGGAAGCAGCATGATTTAGAACTTAATTGATTAGGAAGTGATGCAGGAGATTTTTGGGATAGATAAGGTAAAAGGTCACCTATCAAAGTTCAGGATGATTCTAGGGAGAGAGTCCAAGGTTCCATGTCAGGAAATAATAAATGTAAAAGAAATAGAAGCAGTATGTCCTGTTAAACATTTATTTGGTGAATGTGTGGGAGATAGGGCAGCATCTGCTCTCCCACCTGGCAGCTCATTTGAAAGCTTCCAAAGAAGAGATCTAAGCTCATCTGCTCAAATATTTTATATGTACACTCAGTTCTGGCTCAGCAATATATGAATCATTAGGATTTCAGACTCTGAAGCCAATTTGAAGGTTTTGGATCATCACATAGCATTAATTTTTATTCATAATGGATGAAAACAACTCTCTTTAAGTTCTATGTTTTGAATTGGAATACAACTAGATGTGTACATAAGGAGCTGACCCTCATTGGTTGGTTTCCCGTTATGAAAATATTGTAAGATCATAGATTGAAAATTAGAAGGAATCTTAGGGACTCTCAAGTCGTTTCCTTATTTTGGGAATGAGGAAAATGAAGTTCAGAGAGGTTAAAGGATTTGCCTAGTTAGTTATTGTTATAGCAGTTAGTGATTGTAATTGTAAGAGATAAGAACTAAATGCAGGTCTTCCTATCTATGGCCAGCACATTATTCACTTCCAATATGCTGCCTCTCAGTTCTCTATGCTGACAAAATTGTAACTCTAAACAAAACCCAAAAATACCACCCCCAACGAGATTATAAGCTTCTTGAGGCCATGGAGTGTGCCTTGAGGCAGTAAGTGTTTGGAAATATTGGTCTTGGAAAGCAGACAGCATTACTGCATGAATAAACAGTAGCCAGGACCTTTGAGATATGTCCACAAATACCTGGGCTTATTTCAGAGCATCATTGTTTTTCTTTTACTGAAGATAATTTAGCATGGTAGCTAGATCAAGACTCAAGATGTGGTTGTGAAAGACACAGGAGATTGATAATGAATGAACAAAGGAGAACTTGGGTGTGCTTGCAATGGCCCATTTGGATGAGAATTTGTTGGGAACAGGAAGAAAAAGATATTAGGATGCAACTCTTTGAAAACTGATCCTTGAGGCAGTTGTATAAATAGAATAAATGACTGTATACAAGAGAGAAACGCCAGGAGGAGAACCTTACAGCTTACAATGCCCTATAGACTAAATGTTTTTCAAGTCAACATTAAGCATTTCTAGGCATCTACTGCATGCCAGGAATGATGCTAAATACTGCAAATGCAAGAGGCAAATAAAAATGCAAGAGTAAATACAAGGATCTCACAATCTAGAGGCAGATCTGGTGGCATGGAATCAGAAAGGGTTGAATTCAAATATGACCTCAGACATGTATTGGCTGCATAACCCTGGGAAAACTCTTTTTGCCTTAACTATAAAATGGGAGTTAATAATAGTACCTACCTCACAGGGTTATTGTGAGGATTAAATAAGATATTTTGAAACACAATGCCTGGCACATAGTAGGTATTATAAAAACACTTATTCCTTTTCTCCTGCACCCCCATTCCATTGATTTCTGAATGGAGAATGGGTAGAAATAAGGACAGACTTGAAGCAAGAAGACCAAACAAAAGGCTATAGAAATATAGAAATAGAGGTGATAAAAGCCTAGACAAGGATAGTGGCAACATCAGAAGAGATAAAGGGGCATATAGCAGAGTTATTGCAAAGGTGAAATTGGCAGGATGTATGTATGGCAGATTAGATATGGGAGTGAGGATTTAAAAAGTGAGAAATAAGTGAAGTTATGAGTCTGATTGGCAGGGAGAATCTGCTCTGACTAGTGATAGGGAAGTTAGGAAGAAGACATAGATTTGATTATCATCCCTATACAGATGATGCTTAGCTCTATTTATCCATTCCTAACTTCTGTCCTGACCTCCAGTCTTGCATTGCCAAATACCTATGGACAAATCTATCTGGACAACCCATAGACTTCTTAAATTTAACATGTCCAAAACTCAATTCTGCCTCTTGAAAGCTCTCCCTTGTCTGTAATTGGATCGTTAGATGTTGGAGTCACTAATTCAAGAGGAGAAAGCACAACGTAGGCAAGAAAGGAAGGCTTTTCTCCTTCATGTATAGGAAGGATACTTACCTGAATTCATCTGGAGATAAAGAAAACAATCAATCTGACTACAGTTCTCCTTCTGCTGATTCACTTATAAGCCAAAATCCATCAAATTCTAGTAGGTCTGCCTTCTTTTTAACTTTTTTTGCCTTTCTGTTCATTAGAAAGGTATGTTCCTACCTTAGTTTATTTTAAGGATGATCCTTTTTTTTCATCTCTATGATTTCCTTCTAACTGACCCCACCCTTCACCCCCACAAATACAACTCCATCCTTATAACAAATAAATATGGTCAAGCAAAGCACATGAATCATCAGCCATATCTGAAAACAAAAGCTACACTCTATGATTTTACATGATCACTTTTGCAGAGACATTTGCCCACCCTACTTCCAAACCCTTTAACTTTGACTCCCAATTTTCATGAGTTCATAAGACTGAAACTCAGAATTGGAGAAATCATTTAGTGCAAACCAAGGGAGTTCCACTATAATATATCAAATATGATCATTGAATCCCTCCTCAAGGACCTCCAAGAAGGAACTCATCCCTTCTCAAGTCATGCCATTTGTTTGGGACAGTTCTTATTGTTAGGATGTTTTTTCTGATATCTGATCTAAAGAGATCTCTTTGCAACTTATCATTTGCATATATCATTGCTCTTAGTTCAGCCTTCTGGAGACAAGAAGTCTAATCCTCTCTCTGCATAGTTTGTTTGTTGTCTAGTAATTTCAGTTGTGTCTGGAGCTCCAGGACCCCTTTTGGGGTTTTCTTGGCAAAGAAATGGAAGGAGTTTACTATTTCCTTCTCCATCTTATTTTTAGAAATGAGGAAACTCACACAGCTAATAAGTGTCTGAGGTCAAATTTGAAATCAGGCTATCTTAGTGATTCCAAGCCCAGGATCACCTAGATGCTTTTCTCTGCAAGACAGCCCTTCAAATACTTGAAGGCAGGTATCCCATTCCCTTTGAGTCTTCTCTTCCAAAGGCTAAAAGTTCCCAGTTCCTCTAACTGTTCCTCATATGTCATGAACTGTCTGGTGAATGGAATTTGTTATGTACACTGAAAGAGCAAGTTCCAAAAAAGGAAAGAATCCATCTATATAACAAAACTGGATGACTTCATCTCAGAGCCTCAAGAATATTGATGATCATAGATCACAGGATCACTGTGAGGATCAGAGAATCAGTTCCTTGTAGTGAAAATTCAATGTTTATTGAATTGAATGTTGCCTTGGTTCTCCTTTCTTATATCTCTAGGAGGGTATGAATGGGGCATGTATCTAGAATCAGAAGAGCCCTTATAGGGGAAGGGAAGGAAAAAGAATAAGCATTTATGTAGTGCCTACTATGTGCCAGACACTGTGATAAACATTTTATAAACATATTTGAATATCACAACCCTGAAAGATAGAAGAAATTATTATCCCCATTTTACAGGTGGAGAAACTGAGGCAAAAAGATTTTGTTTGCTTGCTTTAAATAGAGTATATATAATCCATCAATCATTTGAAAAACAAAGAAACTGGGGTTATAAAGGTTAGGCAATTTGCCCAAATTCACTCAGATATTAAAGGACAAAACTGGGATTTTAATCCCAATTCTTTGACTCCCAAACCAGGCTACTTTCCAGAATTGTTCCTTTCCTTCTCCCTCCCCCTACTCTATTTACAACACAAATTATAAGCATTTTTAAAAACACCTGTGTTAAGATTCAGTTAGAAAATGCCTGGTGAGATCTTAAAAAATAATCTGAATATAACATCATGGACTTGATTGCCTTTGTACTACAGAATTGAAAAGCTTTTCCACAACTTTAAGACTAAAACTTGAATGACTACATTTATTAATTCCATCCAGTTATCTCAGGGATGATGACTACGGCTTTGAGAGTCCTGTCAAGGGAGGTTCAGAAAAGAGAGAACAGATGTTCTCACACTGTTTCCCTATACCTGAAATAAAATAGCTTCTACCTCTATGCATATTCAGTCAGTCAACAAGAACCTACTATGTTCCAGGAATTACATACTAAGCAGTGGAATATTACTTGTATGTTTTCTGTATATGGTAACATATTAGTATATGCATCTTGTTTCCTATGTTAGAATACAAATTTCTTGAGGGCAGAAACTATACAATTTCTCCTTTCTATCTCAAGTACCTAGTATGTTGCCTGGCACATAGTAGGTCCTTGATATATGTTTAATGATTGATATAAAGAAATCATTCTGTCACCAAGTGTTCCAAAAATTTGATGCACAACCTAAGAGTGATCCCAATATTATTTATATTTAAATTTCTGATTCTCCAAGAAACAAACTGGAGCTCAATTCTGAATATCAGGGTCAATCTGTGTTTCTCCCATTCTTCTATAAGGATTTGGAGCAGAATTTGGGGGCCAGAAAGAGGAGGGAATCCGTTACACCTATTGCTTAGATTTGTTTGCCAAATCCTTTTCAATACTTTGCAAACTTTGAGGTTTTGCAATCCTGTATTAAAAGACTTGAATGAAGTCTTTATATATAATTCAATAATTTCAGAGTTGGGTCTTGTCCATGTGCTTGAATGTTTATTTACACATCTTGACCTAAGGTTAGCTCATTTTAATAGCAATGACTGTGACTTGTTCTTCACAACCTCTCCCCAATCTGTGTTACTTAGTATACCCTATGACATACTGCAAAAAGGTGAAACATTGAAAAACAACATTTGTAAAAAAAAATATGAAATTATTTTTAAGCGAAGCACCCTTGAAGTCAACCACCCTCCTGTGCTTTAACAAAATCCATTTTATTTGCTTGCAAATGGTATGAAAAACAAGAAACCTCCCAGACTGAGATATAGCACCTCTGATGAATCTAGGATGCATTGGACTTCATAGCTCAGCTGAGTCATATTACAAAGAGCCAAAAGATCCAGAAGCATGATGTCCTTCCACTGAAGAAGTAGGGAGGTTGCCTGGGAAATGTTCTCTTTGAATGAGGCTCTGAAAGTTCGCATACTAGGAATTCTCCTTTCATTGATGCATCTGCCAGAGATACCTAAACCTGAACTGTATCCATTCATGCTATTTCCTTTGTTGCTTTTTTTATTAGTATAAATTAAATGGGTCCTGGTGCCAATAATTAAGAGCAAACTAGTTTTCTGGGAAAAGTTAAAATTCACAAATTAGCCATTATGAACATAAAGGAATAGGTTCTTCCATTTATAATGTATGAATTTGCTTATAAAATTACATCTGTGAAAAAATAAAGTTGTTCCGTCAAATATAAAACTATAAGAGAGAAAATTAAATGTACCAAGAAGAGAAGCTTATATAATTCATAGAATCATCATAAGTATAGATTGAGAGCTGGCAGAAAACTAACCATAGAACTTCAAAGTTTTAACAGAGCACAGAAACAATCTAGTCCAATTTGCCAAACATAAGAAGGAATCTCTTCTTTGACACCCCCACCAGATGATTAATCAACCTCCTTTAAAAGTTTCTATTTCTGGGGAAAATAGAACCTAAAGAGGATATCCACTCCAGGGTTAGCTCTAATTGCCAAGAAGTTTTTTTCCTTATACACCATCCAAAGTTACCTTTCTGCAACTTCTACTTCTCTTAGTTTACTCTTCTAGGATCAAACAAATGAATTCTAAGATCTTTTATGTCCTTTAGGGCAGGTCATAAACTCATATTAATTCAAGTCAACATTCATTTCTCTCATTCTCTCATTTCTCTCAAAATATCATATTGGGGTTTAAGTACTGAAAGAGAAACAAAGATAAATTCAAAGACAATTATAATGAGAGATGAGAAGAAATTTAGGTGAAGTGAAAATAATAGAGATAGAAAAAATGTATTTTTAGATATAAAAAGATGTCCTTCAAGATGATATATACACAAATAAATATAATACAAATAAAAAACATATTGTCTAAAAGAGACACAAATAAATTATTGTAGAACTCTAACATGGTAAACAAAGCCCTGGCTCTGGATACAGTAGACCTGGATTCAATTTCCAACTCTGATACTTACTATACATAGTATCCTGGGTAAATTGCTTAGACTACTTAGATCTAGTTTCCCTGTGTGTAAAACATGGGGATTAGACTAGATCAAAGGTGTCGAACATATAAACTACATGCAGCCTACAATGCTCCCAACCTGGTGAAAGTAAATTAAAATGGAATTAGGAAATATTTAACAAAATAAATAAAAATGCAATCTAGATGACAACCCATTTAAAAATGATATATGTACAACTTAGGTGGGAAGGAAGAGGAAAAAGAATGAGATGGATTTTTGGACATAGCTAATGTGAGAGTTTATTTCTCTTGGATAGGCATATTTATTATAATTTATTACAACTTTATAACAAATCATATGTATTAGATTATTACTATGTTATATATAAAAACCAAAATAAATGGTGATCAAAAAATCATTAAATCAATATTCAGTCCACAGGGAGTTTGACTAAAGGCTCCTGTTTCTATTTTCATTTGGCACTATTAGAAAAAAGACAAAAATTTAAGAGACAATCTCTTAAATTCCCTTCTAAATATAGATCTATGATGCTATAATCCTATAGTTCAAACATAGAATATATGTATATATTAATATTTAGATAGATAGATAGATCATTTAGGTTAGGGTAGCCAGTAAAGGCTTTCTGAGGCAGTAGCAGTTGAGTTGGACCTTAAAGGATATATTTCAACAGTAACAGAGGAAGGGAATTTCAGATTTAAAGAACAATGGAAGAACATGAGGTGTGTTAAAGGTACAGTACATGGTCCAATTTAGATGAAGCTATTGTTATTCATCCTTCATTTTCAAAGAGGACCAGTGATGTCATGAAGTGATCTTGACTTGATGTGAATTAGATTTAAGTGAAGCAGAATCACACAAAGTCATTAGCCATTCTCTTCCAGAGTTATCTAAGTCCAGCGGCAAGAAAAAAAGTTAAGATGACTGGTGATGATTAGGGATAGAGAGGATCATCTAGGACTCTTCAATGTCTGACCAAATTCTAAGCACTGCACTGTACCTGTTTCATCTGCCTGCATAGCCATTGAAAGAAATTGTTCTCATTTGCCCATTCTACCAAGGGAAGGCTTCATTTGCTTGGGGTAGACAACCTCCTAACTCATCAACAGGTAGGAGGCCTTCCAGTTACCCATCTGTTGATAAAGTTTTACCAAAGTGTGACTTCTGAACATGCTACAATTTCTTGGAGCCCCCAGTGAGAGCTGGGTGAGAAATGAGTGAAAGGTGGACACCAAAGGTGGAAGAGCACATATGGCTCTACAAACCCTCACACAGAAGGTTCCAATCCTCCCTGAACAGAAGTATGATTGAAGATATGTTGCATCTTACATTTATAATTTCAAATTGAAGTCAAAAAGATGTATTGGAACAAATGTGGAGGGACTTCAATATCAACATGAAGAGACTGGACTTTATTCTCTATGGGCAATGTGAAACTACTAGAGGTTATTGAGGAGTGCTATGATGTGATGTGATCAGAAAAGTGACTCATGGTATTGGGGAAAATTCACCAGACTTGGTGTTAGATCTGATTTCAATTCATAGCTTCATCTTCCACTGCCATGCTTTCCCTTTACAGGCTGTGTGACCAGGGGAAAGTAATGATCTGTGTGATCTTCAATTTTCTCATATGTGAAATAAGGTTAAAAATAATTGTAGTGTCTACCTGATAAGATTGTGGTGAAGAAAACAGTGCTTCAAAAATTATAAAAGAACATATGAATTTGAGTTATTTGGATGATGTTTCTGTACTAGTAATTAAATCTGAATTAATTCTATACAGGAATGACTGGAGAAGAGAGGGTACAGGGAGGAGAGACTGATTGTAAAACTGTTATAATAGTCCATAGAAGCAGAGAGCCAGAAACATCATGATGGCAGGAGAAATTTTAAAATGAGAGGCAGTAAAATAGGACAGTTACTGTACTGGTTCAAATTCTAGCTCTATACCTCAGGACCCTGGGCAAGCATTTAACTCAACTCCTCTGGAATTCAGTCTCTCCAAATATATAGTACAGTTATTAGACTAGGAGACCTAGAAAGTACTTTTCAGTTTTTAATCTATGATCCAAGAATTCTGTGGTAGCTGAGAGATTCTGGAGATAGTATGGACAGAAATTAACAGTAACAGCAATACCGTAGAGATGATCATTTGTGAATGACTTAGCTCTTATACTCAAGACAATGATCCAAGAGAATTCAAAAGACCTATGACAAAAAAAAAATGCTAGTAATCTCCAGAGAAAGAACTGATATGCTCTGAGTACAGATTGAAGCATACTGTTTTTCACTCTATATTTTTTTTCTTGGTGTGTGTGTGTTTGCAACATGACTAATAAGGAAATAAAAAATGGATTTTAAATGACTGGTTGTGGAAACTGAGAGAAAGAGAAGAGTTCTAGATGTCAATGAGATTTTCAGCATGGACAACTGAGAGAAAAGAGAATGTAGGGAGAGTAGAGAAGAAGATCAAGGTCAGGGTCAGAGCCTGGAGGAACAGCTATATGAATATAGCGCCTGAAGGAGAAGAAAAGGTAAATTGGCTTAGCTAGCCTTCAAATGAGAGTACACAATAAACAATGGCATTTTTAAATAACACTTTTAGATTTGCAAGTCTCTTTATAAATATTATCTCATTTTTATCCTTACAACAACCCTTGGGAGTAGGTGTTTTTATTGCGACATCATCATGCAAGCCAAGGAAGATAAGAGTGTCAGGAAAGATTGGATTGTCAGTTGTGTGACTGCCAAAGAGAGGTCAAAGAGGATGAAGACTGAAGAGAAAGAGGTTGAATTAGGCCATTAGAAGGCCACTAATGCTGTTGGAGAGAGCAAGTTCAATGAGTAGGCTAGAAGATAAATTACTTTGGATGGAGTGAAGTGAGTTGTGAAAAAGCAAAATTGGCAAATACACATTTGCTTTCAATGGGCTTGCCATTGAAAGTGACGAGAAGGATCAGACAGGAGCATCAAATTTAACTAATCAGAAGCCATACTTATATCTCAAAGATGGGGTTAGAAAATGTTTCCTACTTTTTATCCATAGGAGAAAAAAAAATTCATCAGTAAGCATTTATCTTTAAATGTATACAATGTGCCAAGAACTGGGCTGCAGACACAAAGACAAGAGAAGGCAGCAGTTCCTGCCCTCAAAGAGCTTACATTCTATCAAGGGAAGCAACCATATGCATATTATGTATTTATATGTGTGCTTGTATATAAAATACATACAAAACCAATCTAAAGCAATCTAAGCAGGAGGCACTAAGAGGAGGAGGATCAAGAGAGGCTTCACAAAGGAGGAGGTGTTAAAGTTTAACTCTGAAGGAAATAGGCTTCAAATGCATTCCAGGCATAGGGGACAACCAGTGCAAAGGCTCAATAAAGAACATTGTCAGTTTGGTGCCACATTAAGTAAACCTATCTAATTAAAGGGAGAAAGAAAATCGGACAACTATTGTAGATAGGATTATATTTGTAAGACTGCCTTCGTGGGTGTGTCTACATCTCATCTTCACCATTTGTGGCTTAGCAAGGCAATTGTAGACAAAGTATAGCAGAAGCATGGGAAGCAATACAACAGAGAGAGTTGGGAATGGAGTTATTTTTAGGGGTTAGAATTAAGACACATAAATATTATATGTGTATTCTTATACATATATAACATATAGGTTCATTCTAAACCTTAATCTGTACATGTTTTTATGTATGTATATATACATATGTTTTACATATATAACATATATGTGGATGCATAAACTTCCTTATCATGTCCACTCCATGCCATCTCTATTCTGGCTATCATCCCCAATTTCCAAACACTGAAATTTTAAATTCTGTCTCTCAGATGCTCAACTCTTAGACTTGGGTATAATAAGCACAATTTTGTGTGTATGCATATGTGTATATATATATATGTGTGTGTAAAACTCTGTGGAGTAATATATCTATCATCTATTTCTCTATCTCTCTATCATCTATCTTCATTCTATCTATCTTTTTACTATCTCTTTGCCTGGCTGGATGGCTTGCTATCTATCTCTTCATCTATCCATCTATTTATCTATCTATCTGTTTTATTTTTTTAAGTAGGTAAAAACAAAAAGGTAATAAGAATTTTTAAGGGGTTTAAATCACATAAAATCTCAGATCAGGTATGTCTTGTCCTCTACTTACATTGTGTTTTCCAAGTGACAGTTAGGAAGGAAGTTAGAAAGATTTGTTCAACCAATAATTAATCATTAAGAACTTATGCTATTTGAAACACTGTCCTAGGCACTGAAGAGGAACAAATTTTAGAAAAGTCTCAGTGCCTTTCTTGAAGGAACTTAGAACAGAGGATTGTGATCATTTAAAAACACAGCCGGTAATAATACACAATATTACACAAGTTCATTAGAAAGTTATAAAGGTATGTGAGGAGTGAGAAGGAAATGAGTAAGAATTCAGCAAGAAAAGAGGAGTAGAGATGACTTAGCTGGTATATGGAAATGTGATCAAAGGCACAGATGTGTGAGAGCAAAGAGCATGTGAGAGTGGTACAGTTTGGTCAGAGCACGGAATTCCTGGAGAGCCATGATAAATCTGAAAAAAATAGGGTGTCACCAAATTCAAGACAGCTTGACTTGGTGGACAGGACATTAGGCTTGGAGTTACACAGACTGCAGTTCCAATCCCAAATCACTAGCTAGGAGACCCTGGGAAAGTCCCTTAATCCCTTATAGTTTCAGTTTCCTCATATATAAAATGAGGGTGTTAAAAACCAATAACCCTTCTAGTTCTAAATCTATGACTCCACAATGCTGAGAACCAGGAGCTACAAAATAATTTTGAACACATCTATGCATAAGAAAAGTTATTTTGGCAGTGATGTGTTGAATGAATCAGAGGGAAGAAGCACTGGTTATATGGCACTAAGATCTAATATGTGTTTGGTTTGGGTTTTAGTTTTTCTTTTTGTAAATCATGAATAATTCATTTTTCAAGACAGTTTTATCTATGGTAGAAGCTGAATTACTATACAATATTTATCATTGATCTATGTGCATAGCAGAAGTACACAAGGGCCTATTCAACCTCAGAAGAGATTTAACTAGAAAGCTAACATAAAAACTAAGAATATAATTTTTTTAATCTGCTCATGACTCCTCCTGTGGTATTACTTAGCCCTGCAAAGAATTGGAGATTGGATGGTGATCTGCTCCAGAATATATTATATAGAATCCAAGAGAACTAACAATGCCTTGGATGCCATGACACTGAGGAGCACTAAGAGATTTAAGGCTAGTAGACATGACTGACAGACTATCAGAGATAGAAGGGACTTTAAAAAACAGCTGGACCAAATCATTCATTATACATTATAGGAAACCAAACCTATAAAGGCAAAGTCATTTGCCTGTGGACACACAGCTAGTGAGGTACATTGCTGGGTGTCCTGCCTAGGTCTTCTGACTTCAGGCCCAGTGCTCTTTCCACTGAAAAATCATCATGATAATATTATGGAGGGTTTCATATTTCACATTTGCAGATTCTTTGAGATAAAAAAGATTAAGTGATCCTCTGAGATCACAAAACTCCAGAGTAGCAACATTGCCAACCCTTGATGAAACTGCAGAGTTGGTCTACAAAAAATCAAGGCATTCCCCAATGGACAAATGGTTAAGGGATATGAATAGGTAGTTTTCACAAGATGAAATCAAAACTGTCAATAAGTACATGAAAAAGTGTCCTAAATCCCTCCTGATTACAGAAATGAAAATCAAAACAACTCTGAGGTATCACCTCACACCTAGCAGATTGGCCAATATGACAGCAAAGGAAAGAAATGAATGCTGGAGGGGATGTGGCAAAGTAGGGACATTAATTCATTGCTGGTGGAGTTGTGAATTGGTCAAACCATTCTGTAGGGCAATCTGGAACTATGCCCAAAGGGCACTAAAAGACTGTCTGCCCTTTGATCCAGCCATAGCACTGCTGGGTTTGTATCATAGCTACATTCTTTGTGGTGGGAAAAAATTGGAAAATGAGGGGATGCCCTTCAATTGGGGAATGACTGAACAAATTGTGGTATATGTTGGTGATGGAATACTATTGTGCTCAAAGGAATAATAAAGTGTAGGAATTCCATGGAGACTGGAACGACCTCCAGGAAGTGATGCAGAGTGAGAGGAGCAGAACCAGGAGAACATTGTACACAGAGACTGATACACTATGGCTCAATCAATTGTAATGGACTTCTCTACTAGCAGCAATGCAATGATCCAGGACAATCCAGAAGGACTCAGGAGAAAGAACACTATTCACATCCAGAGAAAGAACTGTGGGAGCAGAAATGTATTAGAAAAAATAAATGATTGACCACATAGTATGATAGGGATATGATTAGGGTTTTGATGTTAAAAGATCACTCTAGTGCAAATATGAATAACACGGAAATAGGTTTTGAACAATGGTACATGTATAACCCAGTGAAACTGCTTGTCAACTTTGGGAGCAGGGAAGAAAAGGAAATATTCTAAATCAAAATTAAAAAAAAAATTGTAGAGTTGTCAGAATGAATCAGGGTCTCCCTATCTCTATTTTCAGCAATTTTCCCCCCTGTGTTGACCTGAGACAGGGGGATGAGCTGTCTTTCAGAAGATTGACCAGCTATTTCCTGAATTCTAAATTTCATCCTCCCTCTTCATGCTTTCACATAGGCTGCTCTCCAGTCCTGGAATATACTCACCCTAGCCTCTTAGAAAACTTGCCTTCTTTTAAGGTAGAAGTCAGTTGCCACCTCCTTTGGGAAGCCTAATATCAGCAATCACCACTTATCAGCCATCTTTGATATTTACATAGCATTTTATGGGTTATAAAGTATTTTGTGTATATGTATATTAGATGAGATTTTATATATATATATATATACATATAATTTTATTTCCCCAGTCATTAGTTTTTTCCTTCCTCCTCCAATTTCCTGTTTTACTTATCC
The DNA here is from genome assembly GCF_027887165.1 of Monodelphis domestica. Lineage (NCBI taxonomy): Eukaryota > Metazoa > Chordata > Mammalia > Didelphimorphia > Didelphidae > Monodelphis > Monodelphis domestica. The sequence goes on along the minus strand of NC_077229.1, from coordinate 293,436,380 downwards.
ACAAATGTACTGTATCCCCAGTAGAATATAAGCTTCTTGAAGGCAAGAAACAATTTCATTTTCTCTAACTTATTAATACTTAGCATCATGCTTTTGCTCATGGTAGGCACTTCAAAAACATTTGCAATAAATCTCATGAAATGAGGCCTTTTATTAGGCCCTAATGTATTCCCTGATCTTCCCACATCTACTATCATTTGTGCTTTGTTTTTGAAAAGGGCCAATGACATCATGAAATGATGTCTTGACTTGCGTTAGAGAATTAAATCTAAAGGAGGAAGAGTTTCACAAAGTCCTTAGCCTCACTCTCTCTTCCAGGATCATTAAAGTCCAGTGGCAAGACAAAGGGATGACCAGCAATAGCCCCAGAGGCAATAGATGATCTTGTCCTCTTCAATATCTGCCCAAGCTCTAAGCCCTCCACAGTGCCTGCTTCAGCCACCATCAGGATCCTTGGAACAAATTGTTCTCATCTGCCCATTCCACTGGACAAAATCTTCACATTCTTGGAGTAGACATCTCCCTAACTCACTGATGCCCTGTCAGTCACCCTCAGGCTGGTTTAGCCCCTATGCTGAAATAGTTTTGCCAGGGTATGGCTGCTGTACATGCTACAGCTTGTTGGAGGTACAGGTGAGAGCTGGTTGAGAGGTGGAGACCAAAGGTGAATGAGCAGCCCTGCTCTAGCCCTCACACCAATGATGCTAATCCTCCCTGATCAGTCTACATATCCCCCAGGCATATTATCAGTGGTACCTTCTTTCCTGCTTCCTTCCACATCTGCTAGTCAGATTCCTGATAGAATAAAGGCACCATTCCTGAAAGCAGAGTCATTATTAGGGTGGAGTAACTGGGCTTTATCCTACATTTAGAGGGTGGCAAAGAAACAACCGAGATTAGCATATAGTTAGCAAGAAGGGGAGGGATATTGCCAAAGAGATGGCTAGAATGTAGATCTTTGATTTCACTGGTATGTAGAACTCCCAGCCAGAAAACTCCCTCTATCAATGAAAATTAGCAGCTGTTCTGCGATTGTAGTCTTAGAGGTTTACCTGGGACCTTGCCAGACTATTGAGCCCAGGTGGCTCTCTTTGTCTTGCAGCGATGATTCTCTTTGCAAGAATAAAAAAGAAGGGAAGGGAAGGGAAGGGAAGGGAAGGGAAGGGAAGGGAAGGGAAGGGAAGGGAAGGGAAGGGGAGGGAAGAGAAGGGAAGGGAAGGGAAGGGGAGGGAAGGGAAGGGGAGGGGAGGGGAGGAGAGGGAAGGGGAGGGGAGGGGAGGGAAAGGAGGCTAATAGAACTTGAAGAAAGGAGTAAGTTATAACATGATCAAGCAAAAACTCCATAGAGCTTAAAGTTAACACTGAAACACTCAGTGCAAATATACATAAACACAAAATATCTATGAATGGTTAGAACATGCTCCAAATAAGGCCAAAGTTTTAGATTTCTATCACTAAAAAGAATCTTTATGTGAACCTATCAGCTTCTCCATACAAGACTTATAGTTATCTGACAAATGTGTTTGTAGATGCTGGTCAGTAGCTGGTCCAAGGAAAAAAAATTAGCTTAAAGGTGGCAAAAGAAGCTGTATAGTTGCATGTAGCTCTTCAAAATCTAATGTGCAGGAGGGAAAGGTCACTATTTTGGATTATGTGAAGGTTGCAATAAAAAATAACTATGCCTTTTTGAATCATTGAACAATATTATACATATGCTTAGTACATTATTTAATTCTTCCCTAACTCATTCATTATTCCATTCACTTAAGAACTTTTGACCATCATCTCTTAACATTTATGTGTTCATATTTATTGTTTTTGTTTATAACATGGAATTCTATACTTGGGTTGGCCATCCTTTATTCAAATGATCAAAACAATCAATAATTAAGTTCCCCATTTGGGGGATCAGTGAATGAAATTATCACACTATTACTTATGACTCAGACAAGTTGCTCAGCTTCCCTGAATCTCAGTTTCCTTCCCTTTATTTTTAAATTGTTTGTTTGTTTTTATATTTAAATATTCAGCTAACTACTTCCCTCCCTTTCTCTCTTCTCCCCCCATTAAAGATATCATCTGATAAAAAGATCTATATATCTCTAAAACTATGTCTTACTTATTTCTGTTTATTTAGTTCTTGATCTAGAAGTGGACAAACACAAGCCATTCTTCAAACAATATTTCTATTTTTATATGTAATGTTCTTTAGGTTCCGTGTATTTGTCTTTTCATAATTTCATATGGGTATTTCCATGTTTTTTTTCCAAAATTAACCTGCTCATCATGTTTTATGGTTCAGTAGTATTCCATCATAATCATATATCACAACTTGTTTAGCCATTCCCCTATTAATGAGCATCCCTTCAATTTCCAGTTCTTTGCCATCACAAAGAGAACTGCTACCAATATTTTAATAACATAGAGGTTGTTTTCCATTTTTCTTGATCACCTTAGGAAATAAACTTAATAGAGGTATTACTGAGACTAAAAGTATACATAGTTTGATAACTCTTTGAGCCTAATTCCAGATTGTTCTCCAAAATGTTTGGGTCAGTTCACAGCTCCACCAATGGAACATTAGTGTCCCTGCTTTTCCACATCACCTCCAACATTTGTCATTTTGTCCTTTTATAATTTTAGTCAATTTGATAGGTGTGAAATGATGTCTCAAATTTGTTTTGACTTTTATTTCTCTAATCAATAATGATTTAGAGCATTTTTCATGTAGTTATTTATAATTTTGACTTCTTCATCCAAAACTGTTCATCTCTTTTGACCATTTAACAACTGGGAAATGGTTTATATTCTTATGTATTTCATAAAGTTCTTTGTATATTTTAGATATGAGCCCTCTATCTGAGAAACTATCTATAAAAATGTTTTCACAGAGTTAGACTGGGTCATAGGATCAGAGATTCAGAGATGCTGGACCGTAGAGACCATTTAATCCGACCCTTTCATTTTATAGAGTAGGAATACTAAGGCAAAGGAAGTTAAGTTACTCAGCCAGGATCACACAGCCAGTCAGCATTGGGGCAGGATTTAAATCTACATCTTCTTGCCCCCAAGTCCATTTCCCTATCCATTATGTCATCTTGCCTCAAAGACTGGTTGGATTCTAAAATCTCTCCCAAATGTAGATCTATTTTTCTAGGACTCTTTGTGTATCAGAAAATATGAGTTTTAAGCATCTCGAGCTGTCTACACTGTGGGTTCAGAAGAGCTGCATTTGGCCCTCGGGTCACAGGTTGGATCTCTTAACTTTAGGCCATTTATAAAAAAATATGTTTCAATCTGTTTTCTCATACTAGTATAGATATTAGGACATATATTGGATTAACTCAATTGGGATTCCTAGGATGGTCTGCACCGGAAAGGCAAAGATTAAATTCCCTGGTCTGTTATCTAGATCAACAGTCCTTAGGACCCACCAGAGTCATTTCCTGGTCTTCATACTGTGCCAAAAGCAGGGGGTAGAGATAGGTGAAAACAAAAATCGAACCTGAGAAGTTTTATCCCCTTTGCAGAACCAACAGACTGTTGAGCACTCCCATGCATGACGCATTAATGAAATACCATGGTTTGAACCTTGACCTATAATCATTCCCAACACACAGCTTTCACTTTGACAAGGCATTCTCAAATACACCAATTCTTCCCTTTTAGAAGAATTGCAAACTGAGTTGGGGTGGTTGGGGGAGTGGATTTTAGTTCCCAGTTTCTAGGAACGCAGAGTATTTTATACTCTCCAAATTTCTCTTCCTCACTTGGGACAATTTAACTGAAATTCTCTCTTTTTTCCATATAACTAATGCTTTCCTTGCTTCTCCGGGAATCATGTTTTTCATGGTCTGTGCCAAACCCTGCAGCAGGAGCTGCAGGCAGCAAACCCTACTTAGTCCTGCAATAACACACAAGGAAAAAGGATACTGACCATTGAAATGGCATTTATTTTTGTAGCATCGCTTCCTTACTCCCCCAGATAATGTTTAAATTACTTCTTATTAAATCTTGAGGGGGGTGACTTCAAATCTAATCTGGTTTTCACTATTTGGACTATTTGTTTATCTTTCATTCATTACTTAACTTGGGAAATGAAATAAAGACTTGGCAGTTTCATTTGGGGTTGGAGAGTTTTCATCTTCTCCTACCCACATACTGGGCTTCATGCTGTAGCTTTTCATTCTTGAATACTTTGATTATTGAAATGTAAAGGAAACAGAAGACTTCTATTTCCTTCCAAATACTCCTGGGTTTTTAAATGTACAGAAAAATGCCTAAGTGAAACAGGCAAGAAATGGTTTCATGCACATGACTTAACTATTTGATATTAATATGGTCCAATTCTTTCTGAGACTCATCAGGGCCAGTATGACTCATAGGCAGCATGGTGAATAGTGAAAAAAATGGGAGTCAGAAAAATCTGTTTTATTTGACTTGAGAAAAGTCATTTCATCTCTCAGAACCTCAGTTTCCTCATCTGTAATATGAGGATTATATTACTGGCCCTACTTACCTCACAAAAATGCTGTGATAAGATAATATATGCTACTATATGCTATTAAATGCAAACTATCATTATGATGGAGGCAGCTGTCATGAAGTGAATAGAGAGCTCACTTTGGAGCTCGGAAGACCTGGGTTCACTTATACATACTGATTGTGTGAGCTTATTGATCTAGGAAACTCCTAGACTAACTAGGAGCTTCTCTCACATAAGAGAAAGTAAAGCAATTTGCCGTGACTTGGGAAATTCCTAGGAAAGATGAGAACCTCCTTTCCAGAAGTTTTCATTGTTTAACTAGATATAGGATATGTAAAGATTCTAGAAAATACAATCCCGAAAAGTCTAGCTTTGTGCAAAATGCTTCATTGCACCATGGATGAGGCATTGGCTTAAAGGTGAGTGGATGTATCTATAGGCTTTAAAATTCTCCATAAATATAAAAATGTCTGATGGGGCTATAATTTCGTAAGTCTAGCTAGCTTCCTCTAGCACTACAAGTGAAAAATTATTTGTGTCTTAGTAGGAGCTTGTAAGGGAACTGCCTGAAGCATATTATGGCAATGTGGTATGAGGTCATCGTTGAAATAGCTGAACATGAGTACCAGGTTGGATAGGAAAACAAGTCAAAATAAACTGGAAGCCAAAAGAAAGCCCATTAGCATCAGGCTCAACAGTATTATGGCAGAAGAAGAAACTGAAGGAAAAAAGTTGTGAACAAAGAAGGGAATTTCAGAGTTTCAAGACCTCAAAGTTGGCACAATTTCAAACAATGACAAGGTCCAAAGTATGACTTTTCTTGTGACAGGCAGAAATGGAGTGGAGAAGAAAGTCATATAAGTTGAGAAGGACAAGACATGTTGAAGGCAGAGTGCTAAAAAGATGAGTAAAATTGATGCTGAAGTCACTGAAGATGAGGATAAGGGTGGAGAGGACTGTGAGTCAAGTAATGGAGTAATTAACCTTTGCTCAACTTACCCACTACCTCCATATTGAACCATCAGTCTCTCCTGCCCAGTCTATTGGAGGGGGTCCTTCCTTCCTCATTCAAGGTCCAATTCAGGTGCTACCTCACTGTGCAGAAGCAAATGATCTTACTTTCCTCCTTTCTCATATCATTTGTCTCTAACCCTGACTTCTGCCTTGAACTCATATCTCACTACAATTTAGCATAGTGGTGTGTGTATACATGTCATTGCTTCCATTAAATAGTAAGCTTCCTGAGAATTGTGTCTCTGCTGAGTCTATCTTTCTACAACCATTACACAATACAATGAATCACACACAATAGGTGTTTCATGTTTGTTGAACTGAAATGAGGAAAGTGGGAGGGTACCCAAAAGACAGCAAAGATAAAAAGAAGTTGGCATCAATAGGTAAGTTGGGATTTAAAAGAGAAATTTAGGGTGCACTAATAATGGTCTACAAACTGGAAAAAGAATCATTGTAGTACAATAAAAGAGAACTAACTGGCTCTGGATTGAGATATCCTGGGTTCAAATCCTACATGAGACACTTAATATCTGTGTTAACTTGAGAAAGTTACTTAAGGTCTCTGGGTAACTATTTCCTTGACTATAAAAATGTGAGAGTTTCACTTAATGGCCTCTGAATTCCTTTCTCAATGCTACAGCTATGATCTCTTGATCAAAGAGGGTGCTCCCTCCACCTTGCCTAGCAAGTCTGCAAAAAGTGGGAAAAGGATAAGACTCCAGAGTTACATCATTAGTGGTGGTAAGGTTCCAGTAAAGGCAAAGACATGAAATGATAGGGAATGTACTCATAATAAAGCAGGTTCTGTAAAAATTTCTAGTAAAGTTATAGACAGAAATGAATACGTTTGAGGAGGTTTGAGTGTGATGTTCATTGATGAAAGTATAAAATGATACAAGGGCAGAATTTGTCTTTGGACAGCAACTAATGTTAACAGTGATACAGTCTTGGATACTGGAGCATCAATGAATGAGTGGTAGGGAAGGTAATGTGTGAGACTAACTGGTGTCCATTGGATTAGAATAAAGAAGACCCAAAGTTCGAAATGGAATAGCATTTCCATGCACTGGATTAGGAACACAACATCATTTCCTTAGGTACAAGCAGGATTGCCTCACCTAGTTAATCTAAGTGTCTTCTACCAGTTTAATTTCTAAAAGGGAAGAACTTGACATGTTTCTTCTCTATATCTCCATGTCTAGTATAGTGCTAAACCCAATGAAGGTCCCAATTAAAGCTTGTCAATTAATTTAGTGTTATCTATGGAAGAGCCCAATGGCAATGGTTATAGGTGATGTCATCAACATGAATAAACCAGTAAGATTTATATGAAAACCCCATGAAATTACTCTGGAAAATGGCACTGGCCCTTCCCTACAGGTCACACTTTTCACTAGCATGACTCTCAGTCTGGATGTACCTGGTAATAATTAGTCTGTAAACTTTATCTGCAAATTTGTGAGCTTTGTGCTGTTTGAAAGGAAAATGTTTCTCTGAAACCATCGACTCCGTGTGGAGGCAGAGTTCTCTTTCTATTGCTTTGTATTCTGTGAGAGGTATACAGTATTTTCTAGTTCTAGGGTTGATTGGCCACACTGATGCAGTTTTGGTGTCCATGTAAAGGAGTTTCAGGACATATCGTTTTAAAACAAAAGGATTTTTTGGCTTATTTTTGTTTGTTTTAGCATGAGGGTTTTCCTTTCTTCTACACCAAATTATTGTGATTGAATATTTAATTATAATGTTATTTTGGCAAATGAACAATGATAGAAAACCAAACATATCTAACAACTGTACGAACGGCCTGTGTACCTAACGGTTATAGTAACAGTCTCGAGTAGAAAATATACTCCACTAGTGTTGGAAGCAGGTCTAAAATAGGTACTATGAAAGATAAAGTCCTGTGCTGGAAGGAAACCAGGAACTTGCAAGTCATTGAACAGTAAACAAAAGGAGTCTTCCTTTGCCTTAACACAGCAAGGATATGCAACAAGAATAAAGTGACTCATAGATTCTCTGGACATGATACTGTCCCCTTCATCTCCAAATAAAAATTCATTGAGTCATCAGGGCAAGATAGAGTGAAGGACATAGTGGTCTCTCTGCAAAGTGGGAGGGGCTCAGCCTCCATGTGGGTGAGACTTTTGATACCATTAAGTGGTTAGGATGCTGCATTTGGGGGAGCCAGGACCAATCAGATCCTGGGAACAGCTTTTCTCTTTCTTCTAGTAGTAAAGAAAAGACTGGTGAGAATTTGATGCATCCATTAATCGTTCTCAGTTTGTTTTATTTTTGTTTCAGTTAATAATGAAGTAAGAATCCTGACTGAAGAGAGTGAATTAGAGTAAAAGAGAGGAATCAGAGGCATTGATTATAGACAACTTTCTCAAAGAGTTTAGTCACAAAAAGGATAAGGTCCTGAATAATGGTTATCAAGGACTGGCAGGTCAAATGAGGGTTTTTGGAGGATGGGGGATACTTTTGTGTTTGTAGGCAGGAGAGAAGAAGCTAGTAAACCAAGGAGAATAAAGATTGAAGATTAATGAGAGAGTGGGGAAATCTGCTGAAGAAGACTCCATAGAGTGGTACCATTTTTATAAGTAAAGAAGTTAAGCTTTGGTAAGAAGAGTCATCCTTTCAAGTATGAAAAAGGAGATAGAAGGAAGCATAGATAGGTAGATAGAAGGCTTCTAAAGGATATGAGATTAAGAGAAAGGGAGAAGAAAACTGCCCATTAATTCCTTTAAGGAAAAGAAAATACTTTTAATAATAAGAGATTCTGTTCACTAAAAACCAACATAAGGAAAATCAGGGGGACAGTGGGCTTATTTTATTTGTGGCCCTCAGGGTCAATGTGTATTTTGATACTGGCACTTTTCACTAAGCAAAATTAAGGCCACAAATTTAAATGAGTGAGGTTCTGTGAAACTTTTCTAGCAACTCTCCTAAGTACGAACAGTTCAGTGTTAGAGATTGAGTTAAATTTTATCTGGGCATGTGGGCACACACAGACTCTGTATCTATCAGTGATCTATTGTTCATCAGTGATCTATAGTTGTCAGATAATCAGTGGCAGGCAAGTCAATAAGAGTTCTGCTCACTGCCCTCAATGCACCATTTTGGCATTGGGTAAATGAGCTTTAAAAACTAGTTAACGGGTCATGCAATCCCTGTGTAGAAAATAAAATACCCAAGTTGCCAAGTGCTGAAGGAAATCAGACCCATTACATCAAAGTTTCTTTTTCCACAACTGCTTTGAATGCCTCTGTTAAAATGCAATTTTCAGCCTGAAAGCACTTGTTCCTACAGGGATTTAAGCTGAACCTTTCAGATCTGTGTGTTTCTTTTCTCCTATAATTAAGGAGAAGCGAGAAAAAGGGAAAGAGGGCGACAACACCTGTGCCCTCTTCTACTTGTAACTCCTGACCTGTTACTCATTACTTAACCACCAACCAGGCTATTATCCAGCTAGTGAGTACCTGGGAGGCATCCAGGAGGAAACAGCAATGATCTCTGAAAAGTCTGGACCTGGCTTTAGAGAATATTCCCATCAAACCGTTCTCTCTTCTCCATCTGTCCTTCCAGGCAGCTGGTTTTTAATCTTGCTGCTTTAATGACCTGGGAAACAAAATGAATTCTATTACATGAGATCTGCTTCTACTTGAACGGTATAAGCAGTGTTACTGGAATTAAACTAAAGAAAATGGACATACATAATGACATCCTGGTCTAGTGTTGCTCAGCATTGAACATTATATTAAGCTGGGCAGAAATCCATTCTAGGATCAATGTCATTGAATTGCATATCTTAGAACTAGAAGAGGGAACCTCAAATGTTCTTGAGGTTCTGTCAGTCCTACCTTCAGTCAGGTAAGATATTGTTATATATTTTATAGATAAACAGACCAGGCTCTGAAGAGAGTGTTTCTTGCCTGAGATCACTCAGCTATTAAGCGAAGAAGAGACTAGAATCTGGTTCTCCTGATTCCTAGCACTGTCTTTTTACACTATACTAAACAATCTTTGCTAGGTCAAGTAAGGAAATGATCTCTGACAAATACCAATCACTGAAACTCAGTTTCTGCAACTGTGAAACAAGGATAATAATACTTTCACTGCCTACTTCAGTGGATTATCCTAATGAAAGACCTTTCACAGAATCTTGTCAGAGATCATTTCCTTACTTGACCTAGCAAAGATTGTTTCCATGCCTAATCTAGTATTATTGGAATACTAAGATAGGGCTTCAAGGACCAATTCCTTTCTGGAGGTGAGCAGAGAAGACTGATGCACTACTAGAATCTGTCCCAGCTGAAATGAGGCCAGATATGTGGCTTAGGATGTCATCACTTTGCTTATGGATTTATCATAATTCATTGTTCTACTCTTGTAGAAACTTGCCCCAGAGGAAAAAGATTAAATGGATGCATCAGATTTTTACCAGTCTTTCCCATACTGCTAGAAGAAAGAAAACTTGTTCAGTATTGTTCCAGAAGTAAAATATAGATCTGAGGAGTAGAACTTGATAACCACAAAGCACCCACACCAAGTTGGAGGGCTCCATGTGCAAGATTTATTGGAAAAAAAACACTGGATTTGGACTTAGAAAATCTGGTTCTAATCCCAGATCTAATATTTAATATCAGTGTCATTTGGGGCAAATTCCAATCACTCTGAAACTCAGTTTCTACAACTATGAAACAAGGATAATAATACTTTCACTGCCTATTTAATGAAATAGCCTAATTAAAGATCTTTCACAGAATCTGATCATTGAGACTTCAGAGGCCAACTAGCCTGAAAATCTATTCCTTTCTATGCATATAGTCATCCAATCTTTGCTTATTCTAGTAACAAAGAACCCATTTCTTCCTATTCCACTTATTCACTTTGATATAGCTCTACTTTTTTTCCTTTTCTTTACATAAAACTTAAATTTTGTTCTTAGCGAATTACCCTTGTTCCGTGATGGTGAAGGAGCTGACCGCAGGGGGCAGAGGGGGAGGTAGCCAGTGTCCAGCAGCACATGCCAGGAGGCTGGGGGGGAGGAGCACATGTGGAAGGAGCACACGTGGTCAGTTAAATAATATCAAAACCAACAAAAAAAAACAGATTGACAGAAGTTAGTAGCTCTGGCTTGGACTTAAAGTGTACAGAATACCAACCTTCAATTGAAGATTTATTCAATGAAATTCAGCAACAAAAAAGTCACTAATAGGCAGGTTAGTTAAGGAATTCCCCCTCCCCCTCACTTTTCTTAGTTCAGGCACTCCATACAAGTTAAATAATATCAAAACCAACAAAAGAAACCGACTGACAGATGAACAAAGAAGTCACTAAGCAGGTAAGTTAAATAATTAGTTTTTGCTTAATTAAATATAGTTATATATTACAATTATATGTTTTTGTTATTTAAACTATAAATATCATAAAATTATGTGTTTTTTTTTCTCAAAGTGAAACACCACTGGAGTTATGCTTGATTTTTTGATGAATTTTGACTCACCCAGATCTAAAGTTTGCCCATCACTGCTCTTGTTCCTAGTTCTTGCCCTTTGGAGCAAAAAAAAATCCTAATCCCTGCCTGTTTTAACAATCCTCCAGATATTTAAAGACAGCTAACATGTCCCTCCAATGACTTTCAGCTCCAGACTGAACATCCCTACATGACATTATTTTGAATTCTTTCCTCATCCTGGTTACTCTGTTCTGGATGATCTCCAGCTTCAGATAGTCTCACCAAACAATAGTACTATTAGTTGAACATAAAATGCATTGGACTTGATTGATGAAAATAATAAATCCCCTTTAATAGCCACATAATTCTAATTTGCACTGCATAATTTCATTGATGAACCAATTACCATATTTTTACATAATTGTAACTTCAAATAGTGCCAATTCAAATTAATGCTGCCCCAACTGACAACACCAAGAAATGTTATAGCCAAATTCAAAAACAATCAGATGAAAGAAAAGATATTACAAGCTGCCAAGAAGAAGCCATTCAGATACCATGGAAACACGGTGAGGTTAACACAGGATCTGGCTGCATCCACACTGAAGGACCAAAAGGCATGGATTACGATATTCCAGAAAGCAAGGGAACTAGGTCTACAACCAAGAATAAAATACCCATCAAAACTGACTATATTCTTACAGGGGAAAGTATGGTCGTTCAACACAACAGAAGAGTTCCAAGCATTCATAAATAAAAGACCAGACCTGAACAGAAAATTTGATGTCCAACCACAGAACTCAAGAGAATCATCAAAAGGTAATTAAAAAAGAGGGGGAAAAACAAACAAAACAACAACAAAAATTTTTTAAGAGACTCAATATGTTAAAATGATATGTATCCCTATAAGAAAAGAGGTCATTGGTAACTCTTAAAAACTGTTGCTATCACCTGAGCAGCTAGAAGAATTACACTCAGAGGGAACAGTGACAAACTGTATAGGAATGAAAGGACAAGACATAAATAGGTATATAGATATATGCATGCATAAATACATATACATGTGTATGTATATATACAAATATATACATGACGAGCTAAAAAAAAGAGGTTATGACTAAAAGAAATGGGAAAAGAAACAAATGGGGGTAAATTTATATGTCACAAAGAAGCTCAGGGCAGGAGGGGGGAGAACATAGATACACTGGAAGGGTAAAGAGGTTGGAGATAAGAAATACTCAACTCTTACGTACTTTGAAACTGACCCAAAGAGGGAAGAACAATCCAATCCATTGGGGAAGAGAATAGATTTGTACCCTATAGAGGAGTAGAAGGGTAAAAAACAGACTGGTGGGGAGGGAAGCAGTACAAGGGAGGGAGGAGGGGGGGAATTTTAAAAAGACTACAGGGGAAAAAAGGGAGGGAATAAGAAGGGGGGGTAGAAAGGGAAGTAAAATAAGGGGGGGGGGAACTAGGGGGACTGACTATAAACAAACATTGGTATAGAAGGAAATAGTGAAAGAAGAAAAGGCAGGACCAGGAGTAGAAATCAAAATACTGGGAAATACACAGCTAGTAATCATAACTCTGAATATGAATGGAATGAACTCACCCATAAAACGCAAGTGAATAGAAGAGTAGATTAGAATCCAAAACCCTACCATATGCTATCTGCAAGAAACACACATGAGGAAGGTAGATACGCATAGGGTGAAAGTAAGAGGATGGAGCCAAACCTATTAGGCATCAAATGATAAAAAGAAGGCAGGAGTAGCAATCATGATATCGGACAAAGCCAAAGTAAAAATAAATCTAGTTAAAAGAGATAGGGAAGGTAATTACATCCTGATAAAAGGCAGTATAGACAACGAGGAAATATTGGTACTCAATATGTATGCACCAAATGGCAGAGCATCCAAATTTTTAAAGGAGAAACTAGAGGAGCTCAAGGATGAAATTGATAGAAAAACTATACTAGTGGGGGATCTAAACCTTCCCCTATCCGAACTAGATAAATCAAATAAATAAATAAATAAGAAAGAGGTGGGAGAAGCAAATGAAATCTTAGAAAAATTAGAGTTAGTAGACATATGGAGAAAAATAAATAGGGACAAAAAGGAATACATCTTCTTTTCAGCAGTACATGGTACATTCACAAAAACTGACCATGTACTAGGGCACATAATCATTGCAAACAAGTGCAAAAGGGCAGAAATAATAAATGCAACCTTCTAAGACCACAATGCAATAAAAATAATAATTAGTAAGGGTACATGGATAGATAAATCAAAAATTAGTTGGAAATTAAACAATATGATTCTCCAAAACCAGCTAGTTAAAGAACAAATCATAGAAACAATTAATAACTTCATTGAAGAAAATGACAATGGTGAGACATCCTTTCAAAACCTATGGGATGCAGCCAAAGCAGTACTCAGGGGGAAATTTATATCCTTGAGTTCATATATAAACAAATTAAGAAGGGCAGAGGTCAATGAATTGGGCATGCAAATTAAAAAAACTAGAAAGCAAACAAATTAAAAACCCTCCAATGAAGACTAAATTAGAGATCCTAAAAATCAAAAGAGAAATTAATAAAATTGAAAGTCAAAGAACTATTGATTTAATAAATAAGACTAGAAGCTGGTACTTTGAAAAAACAAATAAAATTGACAAAGTACTAGTCAGTCTAATTAAAAAAAAATTAATGCTTCCCTTTCAAGGCATTCATAATACACACTAATTCGGACCTAGCTTTTCTCCAACTGTAGTCTGACCAAGGCAAAGAACCATAGAGTCATCAGCTCCCTAATCCTGGACACTATACATGTCAATGCAATCCAATATTAAATTAACCTTTTTGGCTAAATTTAGAGCAATGTTCTCACCTGTCAAGACCTTCTGGAAGTCTGTTTCTGACTCTCATCCCATGTGCTACCTATTCCTCGAGGTTTGGGGTCTTTTGCAATTTGGATTCTCATGCCACTTATATCTTAAGGCAAGTCATTGATAAAAATATTAAACATACCAAAGCCAAACACAAATCCATGAAGCACTTCAATGGAGACCTCTTTCCAAGTTGACAATGATTATTCTTTGGGTCTGGCCTCTCAACCAGTTCTGAATTAACTTAAAATCATCTAACCCCATATATCTTTATCTTTTCCACCATAGCACATGAAACACTTTATCAAATATTTTTCTAAAATACTGTATTTATAACATTCTTCTGATCTATTAATTAGTGAACTTGTCAAACAAGAAAATAAGATTTTCTGGAACTTCTTATTCTTTTTAAATTAAATATTTTTTATTATTAACTTAACATGTATTAGCCAACAGGAACATTTCAATATATAAAGAATAAAAGAATAAAAAAGAATGAATTTGTGAACTTCATTTGCCTACAAATTCTAAGGAATATATTAAATTGAAAACAATTATAACAAAATTGCCCTGCTTGTGTACCACTCTGAACTTTTTTGTTTTCTTCTATGGATTTTTAAATGTTTTGCTGTAATAGCTCTAATCTATCATTTCTTCACCAAGAGATGGGAGGTGTGCTGCAATGTCTATCTTCTAAAGTCATAATTGGTCAATACATCAATCACAGTTCTAAAGTCTTTCAAAATTGTCTTCATTTATATTATTGTGGTCACCTTGCAAATTGTTCTCTTGTTCCTGCTTGTTTCATTCTGTTTCACTTAACTAAGTCTGACCAGGTTTCTCTGAATCTAATATTTTCATCTTTTCTTAATGCCAAAAAAATCCACTACAATCTTTTGCCGCATTGCTTAGCCACTCCCCATTTGATGGACAGTAATTTTTTCCCAATTTTTAGCTTCAATTAAAAAAACTACTGTTTGAGAATCTTGCCAGGAGTTGAAATAAAGCTATATCATATATTTGGCATTCTCTATTCACTTCCTTTTTTTTTTATTTAAACATTATTTTATTTGGTCGTTTTCATACATTGTTCATTGGAAACAAAGATCGTTTTCTTTTCCTCCCTTCCCCCCCCCCCCCAGCCTTTCCCTCTCCCATAGCCGACGCATGATTCCACTGGTTATCACATGTGTTCTGGACTCGAACCCATTTCCCTGTTGTTGGAATTTGCATTATAGTGTTCATTTAGAGTCTCTCCTCAGTCTTATCTCCTCCAACCCTGTAGTCAAGCAGTTGTTTTTCATCGGT
The DNA here is from genome assembly GCF_027887165.1 of Monodelphis domestica. Lineage (NCBI taxonomy): Eukaryota > Metazoa > Chordata > Mammalia > Didelphimorphia > Didelphidae > Monodelphis > Monodelphis domestica. The sequence goes on along the minus strand of NC_077229.1, from coordinate 293,421,228 downwards.
GTTTTTACTCCCACAGTTTATCCTCTGCTTGTGGGTAGTATTTTTTTTTTAGATCCCTGCAGATTGTTCAGGGAAATTGCATTGATACTAATGGAGAAGTCTATCACCTTCGATTGTACCACAATGTATCAGTCTCTGTGTATAATTATTCACTTCCTTTTTAAAAAATTAGGATAATATTTTCCTTCTCCAGTCCTGTTCTCACTGTCTTTCAAAGAACACTGGCAAATGTATATGAAAAGGGGCATTTCCCCAATAGAAAAGTGATCAAAGAACATGAACAGATAATTTTATAGCAAATAATTCAAGCTATTAATAAGCATATGAAAAAGCTCCAAATCACTAATAATTAAAGAAATAGTGAATTAAAGCAACTTTGAGATTCTCCTCATATCCATCAGATTGGTAAACTTAACAAATGGTAATAATAATAATAATTGTTAGTGAAAGTTCCAAGAAAGCAGGTGAGTTAATGAAATGTTGACAGAACTGTTGATTGGTCCAGCCATCCTGGAAAGCAATTTGGAATTATGCCCCCCAAATCTCTAAATTTTCCATACTCATATTCACACACATTTACACCACTCCCTAGCTACACTCCAACAAGATGAAAGAAAGAAAAAAATGGCTTAAATGTATAAAATATCTATAGTAGCTTTTTCCATAGTAGCAGAAAACTGGAAACTAAGGGGGTTCCTCTCTTTTGGGGGACTGCTAAACATATGACACATGAATGTAATAGAATATTATCATGCCCTAAGAATTCTTAAATGGACAACTTCAAAGGAAACTCAGAAGAGCCACATGAACAAATGTAAAGTGACCAGGAAAACAATTTGTACAATGACAACATTAAAAAGAAATGCTATACTAAAGACTTAATAATTCTAATTAATGCAACGATAAACCATGGGTCTGGAAAATAAAAGATAAGACACATTACCCACCTCCTGAAAGAGAGGCAATAAATTCAAAATATAGAATAAGACATGTTTTTGGACATGGTTAATGAGGAAATTTGCTTCACTTGCTTATGCATATTTGTCAGGAGGGTTTTATTTTCCTTTTGTAAGTGTTGGGAAGAGGAGTAAAAGGGAGTAAAAATAAATACATGTTAATTTTTAAAATAATAAAATAACAAAATTTAAAAACACAAAGAATACTGGCAAAAATCCAACATCACATCTGCCAGCTATTTTACTACCTAAGGATGTAGTTTATTTGTGCCTGATGAATTAAAGTCCATCTATCCTCATTAGCTAGTATCCTGTATCGGTTCTCTCTTTCACAGTTAAACTCTTTCAGTAGGCCACCAACAATGGTGTCTCCACTTCTCTTCTCAGTCTCTTCTCCACTCTGATGTCTGATGTCTTAACTTATTCACCAGAAGCTATGGTCTCCAAAATTATGAATAATCTCTTAATTGCCAAATCTGTCTTTTTTTCAGTCCTCAGTCTTCTTGATCTCTCTGCAGTCTTTGACATTGTCAATCCTCTTCTTTTCCCTGATACTCTCTTCTCTCTAGGTTTTCATGACAGTGCTCTCTCTTGTTTCTCCCCCTTACCTGTCCAACTGTACTTTCTCCTTCTACTTTGCTTGATCTTCTTGTAGGCCATGTCCTTTAAAAATGAGTTTCCCCAGGCCTCTGTCCTGGGCTTTCTTCTTTTCTTCTTCTAAAATATTTTATTTGGTGATCTCATTAGCTTCCACAATTTCATTTATCTTTCTAGATTTGTTTGTTTAAGCCCTGTGCTTTCATCTGACCTCCCTTCTCACATCTCTGTCTACTGAACATCTCAAACTGGATGATCCATAAACATCTTAACTTTAATAAGTCCAACATAAAGCTTATTATTTTTCCCCAGACTTTCCCATTACTGTCACTAGTCACCCAGATTCACAACCTAAGTGTCACCTTCAACTCTCATTTTCTTTTAACTCTCACATCTAAACAGTGGCCAAGTCTTGTCATTTCTACCCTCATGAAATCTATATATGCCCCCTTCTCTCTTGTAACACTTTTCTCACCCTGTTGATGGCCCTCGTTGACTGGAGTCTAGCACTAGCTTGCAGATTGATCTCCCTGCTTTAAGTACCTCCCCACTCTAGTTCATCCTCCACTCAGCTGTCAAATTGATCTTCCTAAAACACAGGCCTGAACAAGCCTCTTCTATTCAATAAATTCTGGTAATTCCCTAAAACCTTCAGAATCAAATACAAAATCATCTGTTTGTCTTTCAAAGCTCTTCACCACCTGATCCCTTCCTCTCTTTCCAGTCTTATTCTCCTCTTTATACACCATGTTCCAGTGATAGTCCTCCTTCCTGTTCTACACCAAGGCACCATTCCATTCCCTTATTCCAAGCCTTTTCACTGGCTCTTCTCCATTGCTGGACTGCTTTCCCTCCTCACCTCCATCACTTGGCTTCCTTGGCTTCCTTTGAGTCCCTACTAACATCCTACCTTCAGCAGGAAGTCTTTCTCAATCCTCCTTAATGCTTTTATCATACATCTAAGATTAACTCAACATGTAATTTCATCCATTAGATTTTTAAGTTCCTTGAGGGCTAGAACTATTTATATCTTCTCCCCACTCTACAGTCACCCCTATGCTTAGCATAGTAGCACATAAACCATAATAGGTACTTAATAATGCAAGGAAACTCAATTTAATTTGAAACAGACAGCCAGATTCTTTTTTACCATCACAGGCAGCCAGATACTTTCTAAACATCACACTTAGGATGTCCGTCAATTCCCTATTGATTATTTTACTTCTGTCATTTCCAGCCCAAAGAGTATTCTCTTTGGAAGAGAAAACAGAAGCAAAATGAGCACTCAGCAATTCTGCCTCCTCTTCATAGTTAGTTGTCATCATTTTATCCACTCTATGCAAACACCCTCTCCATTGGTTAATTCTCTTCTTTTCCCCAATGTAGTTAAACCGGCACCTTTTCTATTGGCCCGAGCTTTGGTACTCTTGTTACTATTCTCATAAGACTGCCATGTTTTTGTATTCATTCTCCTTTACCTACCAGTGTTTCCAAATTCCTCATATCTTTTTTTTTTAATTTGGAAATTGTTATTTAATGAATTAATTTAGAATATTTTTCCATGGTTACATGATTCATGTTTTTCCCTCCCCTCCCATACCTGACATGTAATTCCACTGGGTTTTACATGTGTCATTGATCAAGACCTATTTCCATATTATTGATATTTGCACTAGGATGATCATTTAGAGTCTATATCCCCAATCATATCCACTTCAACCCATTCCACATACCTTTTTAAAAATCCAAGTTAGCTGATCCACTGCTTCCACATTCCATTCTTTAGATCCTATAATATTCGTCCATGAACATAAAGAGACTGTCATAATTTTGATCCCTATATCCAGTTAGGACCACACTCACATAGTAAATAACTACAGAGGAAAGAACTTCACCAAAGCAACTAAGAACACTTTTTAAAAGCCCCATCTGATAGGCAATTAGTCCCATAGACAACATATTTTATTTGTTCTTTATTATTGATTATCAATTAATCTCTTGGGCAATTAGAGAGAGTGGATAGTTTTGTGTTTGGAATTGGGAAAACTCATCTTCTTGAGTTAAAAAAATGGCCTCAGACACTTACTAGCTGTGTGATCCTGGGCAAGTTGCTTAATCCTGTTTGCCTCAGTTTCTTCATCTATAAAATGAGCCAGAGAAAGAAAAGGATTTTTGCTAAGAAAACCCCAAGTGAGGTCACAAAGAGTCAGACACAACTGAAAAAGACTGAATAACAATGAATCAATCAACCTTTCTAAAAATTCAAATACCAGGGACATAAAAGATGCTGAGCCAGGGGTTTTTAGATTCTATTATTTTCAGAAACAACAGGAAAGAGTCAATGTGAGCCTACTCCACACTGAATGAGTCATGGCCTTCATTAGCAAGTGTGTCATCATCAGAAAGCTATCTAGAGTCCAGAGATGGGAGTCAATGAAAAAATAGACTTTTATGATAGTGTATGACACTTGTCCCACCCCCACCCAATTCAACTCCTAGAGTACAGTGGAAGCCCAAGTGAGTTGCTCACCTACAGTTAAAGGTTATTGGAAGAGGCAGATAGAATATTTAACTGGAGAAATTTAAATGTATAGTTTACCTGTTGTGGAGGAAGCTATTCTGGTATAAATATTTTATTTAATTTTATAACAATTTTTAATACAATAAGTTTTCTGTGTAATCTTTTCATGATGTATTTTATGCATTTAGATACATTATTCTGGGAATAGATCCCTAGGCTTTGTCAAATTACCAAAGGGCGTATGTGGGGGTGAACACCAACAAGGTTAAATTCTCTTAAAATAAATTAAAAGTTTGAAAAAAGAAGCCATTCCAGTTACTTTTCAATGACCTTTCCCCTTTTACCCCATGGAATCTTCCCTTATCCAACAAAGAAATATAGAATACAGTTGGGCAAACCAACACATTGACCCTGTCTAACAATGCATGCCTTACTCTGCACTACAGTCTACCACCTCTCTGCTGAAAGGAAGGAGGGATGTTCCACCATATTTCCTCTAGAGTCGAACTTGGTTATTGACTTGATCAGGTTTCTGATGTTTTACAGCACTGTTTCCTGTTACATTATTTCAATCCTAGTTCAATTCATTTTTTGTTTCTTTACTTTTTTAATATTTTTTTACAAAGGAAATTATCTTATTTTCTAGTTAACAGCAAATAGGTAGCTAGGTGTTATAATAAAACAGAAATGGAGTGATGATGTTTGAGTCAGGAAGACTTAGGTTCAAATCTCATCTTAGAAACTCAACTATCTACATGGTACTGGGTAAATCACTTACTCTCTCTGCCCCAGTTTCCTCATCTTTAAAATGGATATGGTATATGGTATATAGCCCCTCCCTTACATGGTTGTGTCGATTAATGAGGTAGTATGTATATAAAGTAATTTGCAAACCCCAAAATGCTATAAAACTGCTAGCTAGTGATTCAGCAGAAATGTGACTCTGGGCAAGTCACTAAACTTCAGTTTGCCTTAATCTTCTGGAGAAGGAAATGGCAAACCACTTCAGTGTCTTTGCCAAGAAAATCCCATGGACAGTATTGGCATGTTATGGTCCATGGGGTCGTGAAAAGTCAGACAGAGATGGAGCAACAACAAAAAAATGTTATTATCACACACCAAGCACGCTTCCATAACATCAAGCAGTTGCTATAATCCGTAGGTTCTTAATCTTTTTTGTGGCATAAAACTATTTTGGCAGTCTGGTGACGCCTGTGGTTCCTTTCTCAGAATAATAAAATAAAATACTTAAGATTACAAAGGAATTCAATTACAATAAAATGTGGTTATCAAAATAGAGAGTATCCCAGAAGTCTTAGTGCAGTTTTAAACATTAATTGATTAAAACTACAATAAGACTTTGGGAATAATCTGTTCTGTTTTGTTTTTAAACAAGTTCACAGACCCCTTGCTTTGATGTGTCTACCTCTCCCCTCCAACCAGAGTACTCTCTGCCATGGCGATGTAATATAATAATCCTTCCTAGATCTTAGTTCAATTTCCGTGTTACTCAATGCAAACTGCCTTGTTTCTAGTTATACCTTTGTACCTCTGCCCAGTTCGTCTCCAGAGGGTAGAGACCAAGAGTCATTTGGAGTCCACTTTGCAAATAGCCAAGGTACTCTGAACCCTAGAGCCACATGGTAATCTCCTCCTCGAGTCTCTTCCCAGCAGCATCTCTCCAACCTAACCCTTGAAGTAGAAGCACACCGTGGGACTGGCTCGAGCTCTCATTCCCCTTGGATTAGAATGGAGAGGAATCTGAACGTCCTTGCAAAACTTTAAAATCCCAAACCTTTAGGCCAACAACAGAAGAGGGAAATTGTTCCACATCCTGTCGGGAGGAAATGAAAGGTATTGGGGGAGAGAAGAATGTGCTGCGTGGTGTGAAACTTTGCTTCAGATTCCTGGGGCTGAACATCTGCCCTGGTTTTGTGCAGTGCTGCCCTGCTTGAGCTGCAAACAAGTACCTCCAGACTCAGCAGCAGCCTGTTCCAAACTGGAGCTGTCTCACTTGGCAGCTGTGGGAATACCAACAGGAAGCGAGGGACCCTGGAAGAAAGTGTGGGAGTACATCCTGTGGGGACAGATAAAGAATCCCAGTAAGGCTATGGGAACCTCTTCCGAACAAACATGAGAGTTTAGAATTTCCTGAGCCAGGGATCTGACTTGTGTTTTCAGAGACTCTAGGCATTTGTTATTTCTGTTTATTTGTTTTTTCAAGCGAATTTGCATAAACATAACTGAGCAAAGGAAGAGAGGGAGAGAGGCAAAATGTAAATTATTGATTTCTTTAAGTTATTCTTCACAAGGGGCTCAGAAGATGCCATGGGATGGAATTCAATCCTTTTGACATAGAATTTACTTCATTGGGCCATTGAGCTAAATCTGTCATTCAAATTCCTTCCTACCTGTTCTAGGTGGTTCCAAGACATCAAACCAGGGAGGATTTATTCCATCAGAGACTCCACTCCCTCCTGGGATCTACTTACATTTCTGTGTCGTTTTTGGACAGCAGAGACCATGATGATCTTTTAGAATATCCCAATGTGTATATATGCATTTATACATAGAATGTATAGTCAATTTAGTTCAACAAACATTACATTAAGTACCTACTATATGCCAAGTACTCTTTAAGGGACTGGGAATAACAAAGACAAATCAAAATAAACTCTGTCCTCAATTGATTAGAAATCAATGATTCATATGGATTACAAACAAAGAATTTCTAGGGGTTGGGCATAAATCTAATCTGAAAGTCTTTTTGTTAACAGTAGAAGATGGGGTCCAAGCAGTACAATGGAATGGTAAGGAAGCAGAGAATTAGAGCTGAGATGGATGAATATGAAGGAGTAGCCTATAACTCAGAAGCATGTGGAGTGGAGCCACAAGATAGTAGATTGTTCATTGCCTTCGTAGTAGCATGACAATGTTGAGATGCTAGAGAATTGTTCCTTCATTCTGACCCTGGATAATCTGACCCCCAAATGCTGAGGTTGGTAGTCTTTTTATTCATCTGTTAAGATATCACTAGGCAAGTTAAATATAATAATAGCCTAAGACAATGGACTCCTTCCTACGTTTTTTATTAACAGTATGTTTCCAATTTCTTTATTGAAAAAGATGTCTTTCTTCATTATCCATACCATCTGTTGTCATTTAATTCTAACAAGGGCTCTCTTGCATAAAGAGAAATGGCAGCAGGTGAGTATGGTCCAAGGCATTCTCTTGTATCAGTGCCCATAAAATGGTCAATAGTAATAGTCATATATATATCTATATATATGTATACATATATCCTCTCCAAGGTCCCTATTACATTTAGTGACCATTTGTCAAAATCTCTTAATATATTTCTCAGCTCCTTATGTCCTTTGCTACCAGTCCCTCTTGAAGCTTTCCACTCTTTCTCTTTCTATCCTTTCCTCCAAATTCACCTTAAATGCCTACTCCTTTCCCCCTAGGATATCTGTGTTGGTGTCCCAGCAGATAAGAGAAATGGATTTAGAGTCAAGAAAACCTCAGTTCAAATCTGGCCTCAGACATTTACCAGCTCCATGACTCTGGGAAAGTCATTTAACTAGTTTGCCTCAGATCCCTCATTTGTAAAGTGGGGATACCAATAACAGAACCTATATTTCAGGGTTATTGTGAGGATAAAATGATGAAATATTTGTAAAAGCACTTAGCACGATGTCTAGCACATAGTAGGTGCTATTTAGATTTTATTCTCTTGCCTTTCTACTCAAATTTTAAAATTAATTCTCCTGAAGCCATGCATTCCTTATCTCTACCAGTATAACATTTTTTGCTCCCCAGGATTTTCCCAGGAGCTCAGATGGAGACTAAGAAATCTGCAGATATCATTTGGGAAAGGACTGTCTTGGCTTGTACACACTATGTCTTATCTCCATTTTGAGGCAGATAACACAAATATTTTTCATCCTCCTTTGAAGGCTGTCTCCCTGGCCTCTATCTTGTAATAATTTCACCACCACCACAACTCCTTCAGAAAAAACTTTTCCAAAGTGTTTGTGTGTGTGTGTGTGTGTTTCTGAAAGGACAGGGCAAGGTATTGTATTGAAGGTACATATTGGTCATCAGTATGTATAGCATCAGAAGTTTCCATGTGCTCATCCTTTTTTTAAGGCAGCTTCTTTTTTTATTTATATTTTGACAGCTTTTTTTTTTTTTTACAATTCCTTTCCAAAATCTATAATGACCTTTTGGGATCTTTCTTCATTGTGATTACAAACAATTCACACATCCCACTGGTTTAACAGGTAAAGCTACCACTCCATGAGGTTTAACTTATTCATCAAAGATATCAGCTTCTATTATATTTTCTCTCAAAAACAAAAACTGACCATCACTTTATAGACTAGTATTTTTAAAGAGGAGGGCAAAAAAAAAAACTTCTCACAAATTATGAGTATTCAGAGCACTGCAAAATCAGTTAAAAATACCCTGAGCCTTAATGCAGATCATCTCTCAAAGCATCTTCTTGACCTCCCAAAGCTGATGGGAAATATTCTGAAGGTATTAATAGAATGCAGATGTTAGGGAATGCAGCTTAGAATTCTGCTAAATAAATGGCCCTCATGGGAGGCAGCTTCCAGTCTCCAGGGACATTCCTTAGAGGGCCCAGCTGATTGTCTCATATTGAAACAACATGTCCAAGATACATTCCAGCTAAAAGAAAACGGAACAGGGGTACTCTGACCAAATATAAATCACGAGGCAAAAGGGCAACTTAGCTCCTTCAGTTCTTCCCTCCCTTCTTCCCTAAGCCACCCCCCACCTCTCCTCCTCATCCCACCCCCAGCTCCCCCAAGGAAAACAGAGCATTGAGTAAGAGACTGCCAAACTCAATGACTCAGGCGCCAGCCATAGTCCCCAAGTGCTGTGCAGATGGCTGCTGGTTGGGGAGTTCACAGCTTTCAGCACTGGGGCCCTGGTGTTTTTACTTCAATGCAATTTGTTTCTGATCTTTAGTCAAGTCCTTACAACACTGGGATCCCCTAGGGAGTTTTGACTTTGACCTTATAACAATTAACGCCACAGGCAAAGAAGAGAAAAAAAAAGATGAGAGAAATTCTAGTGATGGGAGGTGGGTGAGAGAAGGAGGTGGTGAGGGGGCTGGCCCTTTTAAGATGCCAAAAAAAAAAAAAAGAAGAAGAAGAAGAAGAAGATGCTGGTGGGTTTCAAGAGCCAGGTTGCTGCCAACATAGAATGAAAGTCTTCTTTCAAAGATCCCAAACCAGGTGAAACTCAGCAAACTGTGTGTTCAGAAAAGGGACAAGGCTTTGGGCAAGTCTTCCAAAGGAAGCGTTCTTTTCTTTCTTTCTCTCTCTCTCTCTCTCTTTTTTTTTAATTTTAACTGGTGTCTGGCACAAGCCTTCAGACAGTGTATTTCATAGTTCAGTTTGGTTATGAAAATGCTCAGCCATGCAGTCCTGTGGTCGGGCCAGTCATCACCACTCAATCTTCCGGGGAAGAGGGCGCCTCTCCTGTCCCACTGCCTGGTCTCCTGGGCCCACCGTGGGACGGAACCAAAGGGCAGCGGCTGTAAGACATAACCGAGCAAGCCACTGGTCTGGCTGCCACCCCCGCAGCCGGCCTGAGTCACCGGTGTCATCAAGCAAGGGGTGGGAGATAAAGGAACGGATGGGTCGGGAGCCCTCCAAACAGAGCCCCAAAGTGGCCCTTGCAGCCTGATCTCAAATGTGAGGGGCTTTCTTCAAGGACACTCATCACATGGCTTCCCAGGCTGCACAGGTCCCTCCGTCTTAGCTGGACTCATCCTAGGCAGCTGCAGGGCATGTGACACAAAGGGAATGGAATGGATTTAATAAAGGCCCAAGGAGGATAAGAAGCCAAGTCAGTGGGCTCCCAGATGGGATATTTTACTTAGTTTAAATCCTTTCTTCCCCTTTCAACTTTCTTTATCTTTCCCCTAAAAAGATTTTCCCAATCCAGGGGCTTGGTCCCGGTATGAAGCAGGAGGAATGGGAAGAGCCAACAGTCTGTAGTGAGCTGAAATTATTTACATCTGATGTGGAAAATGTTTGCTGTGAGAAAAAAGTCCCCCCACCCCCAACCACTGGAGATTTTTGCTGAGAAAAAGCCCTCTAGGGCCTGTGGACTGTTCACAGTGAATCACACTCTCCTGACTATAAACAAAACATATCATGGGAAATATGAAATCGTTTTACACACACATACACACACACACACACACACACACACATGCATACCCAAGCACACAGACACAAGAAGAAAAGAATGAACCTAGCTACAGAAGCAAAAGCAGTTCAAAGATGTTCTAAATTTAGGGGGGGGGAATGTGATTTTTTTTCTTTCATTTAGAATGTGTCTAAGAATTCCTTTTAGAGTTAGTGGGAAGAAAAGTGAATTGAGAATCAGAGGATCTGGGTTCAAATTTCCACGTTGTCATTCATCACCTAGGGGACCTTAGGTAAGTCTGTTAACATCTCTGTGCCTCAGTTTCCTCATCTGTAAAATGAGGGAGTTGTGCTTGATGACTTCTAATATCCCTTCTAGCTATGGATTGATAATCCCACAGTTTTTGCTTTTTTTTTATTCTCAGTGGCTAAGGAGAAAAAAAGAAGCTGAGTTTGGGAGTTCTTCATAATTTAGAGACCTTTTAAAGGAATGACTAGTCTTCTTTCCTATTACATGTATTGGCATAGAATGAAGCTACTGATTTTCCTTACAAGCAAAAAACAGATGGTCCAAGAGCCTATTAACTAGAAAATATAATCCCTGGGTTCTTCCTTTCCTCTCACTCCCTTGATTAAGGCACTCGTGTAAGCAACTAAATTGACTTTTTGTCGTTATTCAGTGTTTTTCAAGTATGCCTGACTCTTCATGATCCCATTTGGGGTTTTCTTTTCCTTTGTTTTTTAAACCTTTATCTTCTTTTTTAGAATTTAATACAAAGTATCAGCTCCAAAGCAGAACAGTGGTAAAGATTAGGCAATGGGGGTTAAGTGACTTGCCCAAGATCACACAACTAGGAAGTATCTGAGGTCACATTTGAACCCAGGACTTCCCATCCCTAGGCCTATCTCTAGCTACTGAGCTGCCTATCTGCCCCAGTTTTTGCGGGAAAGATAGTGAAGTAGTTTGCCATTTCTCTCTCTAGTTCATTTTACAGACTAGGAAACTGAGGCAAACAGAGTTAAGTGACTTGTCCAGAGTCACACAGCTAGTATATATCTGAGATCTGATTTAAACTCGGAATATTTTGGGCCCAGGCTTAGTGCTCTACTTACAGTGCCACCTAGCTGTCCCACAAAATAAATCAAGCTTTCAGTCCAAAAGCTCCTCTTTAAGGAGTGGTCAGGACACTCCGTCTTACTTAGAGAGGTTAAAGTCCTCTTCTTGTTACAAGAAGTCCTGCCTCTGAGACCCTGATATGAACCACTTGAGACCTGCAGAGTAAGAATGGAGCTGAAAAGGATGTTAATGGTTCCCTATTTAACAAGAAGTCTCCATACTCTGAGAGCCATCTCTTCTCTGGAATAGCTTTCGAGCACCCAGATGTTCTCCTGCCTATTATAACTTGGAAATCTGCAAAGGGATCATCCAAGACAATATTCAATGGGAAGAAGGGAAGGGAGACTTAGTCCTTCACTCTCACAAGACATTTAGTTCTCTGCTTGCCAACTATAGAATTACCACCACCACTGCTGCCACACTTCATGCTCTCAAATTTCAAACAAAACTTTTATTCCTAAGATCATGGAATAAGATGTTGGAGAGACTTGAAAGGACGTTGGATGACTATAGGTGGAGTCATAGATCCTGAGATCCAACAAAGATCCGTAGCTGAAAGAGACCTCAGAGGTCATTGAGGGAAATGCTCTCATTTTTCAGATGAGGAAACTGAGGCCCAAAGAGGAAGCCTAGAATGTGCAGTGACTTTGGAATCAGAGGACCCAGGTCCAAATCTGCCTCTGAGGCTTACTACCTATTTGACCATGGGCAATTCTGTAACTCTCCCTGAACCTTAATGTCTTCATATAAAAAATGGAGTGGGGGAAAAGGGGAGAGGGAGGCAAAAATAGACCAGAGAGTCCCTGGGGTCCCTATTAGTTTTTATTTATGATCCTTTTATCCTAAGTAGCTTAACTAGATGACATAAGTAGCAAATGGAAGAATCAGGATTCACACTCAATCTTAGACTCCAAATCTGTCAAATCTGACTATCACTATTGAATAACAGCTATATCCAGGAAGTAGATATAAATGCAGAGAAAAACAATTTGATTACAAATATCGATTTAGCACATGCTATGTGCTGTATCCTGAGCTATTCATAGAAGCTACAAAGAAAACGAAACAATCTAACCTCTGGTCTCCAGAGGGTTGCTTTCTACTCAAAGTAGCATTTGGGGAAATCAAATCTATTAAACAAGGTGTAGAACTACACTACAAGGTGTAGAACAATATCAATAGGAGAGATGCAGAATTTAGATGGCAAGTCTTGAATCTCAGCTTAGTTTAGTAAGAATATGGTAGTCCAGGGAAGAAAAAAAAATTATCCTGATGTTTTGGGCTTAGTTTTTCTTGGAACAAACCATCTCTATTCCAGGCATACCTCTTCTTCTGGCATATACTTTTTCTTTTTCTGGAATATTTTATTCCTAGAGTCTTCCATGTCCCATGCCTAGATTCTCATTGCCTATGACATTAGAGGTGAGAGGAATAAGATGTGAATAAGTGAGACCTCACTCCTCCCAATAAAACCATCAGCTCTAGTCGTCAACCTTGAGTTGTCCTGATGTATACAGTGATGACAGATTCAGGAAACCTGCCTATAGAACCTGAGAGGAGTGGCTAGAACTTGATATAACAAGCCAAAAGACAGGATCTTTGTGAATTTCTTTCTGCCTTGTCTTGAAGACCATTTTATCAAAGCTTCTGGTTAGATCCTGGCTATATCTCTTCTCTGTTCTTCCCTGACCCATCTTGGTGCTCCAGTTTGAGGGATAATTTCCCTTATTTCTACTAGCCTTACACATCTCCAGGTACTTTACATAGCTCTATACATAGGTTAACTAAAGGTCTATTACTTTTATCATAGAAGAACTGCTCTAATTCTTCTAGGAAACCTCCTTTATGTCTTTGAATAATTGGAACAATGGAGACATGATATACAAAAATAAATTCCATATGAAATAATATGTAATCCCAACCAACCCAGAACCAAAACTCTGGATTTACATGGGCCAAGCACAATTTGGAGGCTTCTCCATTACTATACTTTCTGTTTCATGCTCCTACATAGTGTTTTTCCTGGGAACATCAGAATTTGGCTCATGTTGAAGACTTTCCACAACTCAAGGAAAAGGGACTTTAAATTCCTTGTAAACAAACACTCAAGGTAACAGAATATCAGATATAGAACTGGTTTTATTTAATCATACATAAAATACAAAAACTCACACAAAAGCCCATAGACAGGACAGTTCTATACCTTCTCTCTGGTGAGTACCACATGCACAGATCTCGATGGAGTCTTCCAGACCTATAAGATCTTTTCTAGAGTTGATCACATCTCATTTCTGAAAGTGGAAGCATTGAATACATTATTCCTCCAGTGAGCCCTATTTCTCCCAGGAGTTTTTCTCTGTACTTGAGGTATGGCCATGTGGTTGAAATTTTCTCTCCTACAGGGTAAAGCATTGCTGATTGCTAGAGCTGATACTGGATAAGCATGTAAGAAAAATACAAGTCAAGTGCAGTGTGAGATCAAAAAAGGGAGAGGCTTTACCAACCAGAGGAAAGGGAGGATTAGAGAAGACTTCACACTAAGGTGTGAATGCTGGTAGTATTTACATTTTAAAAGAAGAACTTGTTGACCCAAGTGAATCTCTAATTGGTAGAGGGTTGAAGAAAAATATTTTTGAGGTCAGAGAGGACATTCCTATTCCCCTCGCCTCTGGACTACTGCCATCCTGAATGTCCTGCCCAAAGGTCAGAAAAGCAGAGATCAGCAAATTAGCTGAAAGGTGGCCAATACCTGTCTAACTTCACAGCACTATGAGATGCAGCTTTTATTTAGGATGAAATTAGATTAAATTGAATTAAAATGCCCCCATTATAAGTTTCCTGAGTGATATTCCACTAAGCATTTGTCTTAAATGTGTCAGTCAGTTAACAAATATTTATTAAGGACTAAGAAAGGCGAAGAAAAAGAGCTTTTGAATCCTTTAAGCACCTGCCTCCTTTCAAGAAGCTTACATCCTTGGGATGAGCAACATGTAAATATCTAAGAACATATAGGGTAGATGAATGATAAGCTCAGAAGGGACAGGTTCACCAACCCAGCACAGGGAAAGTCATTATCTGCTAAGATAAAAATAAAAAAAATAAAAAAAACAATGTTAACCATCTCCTAAAATCCTCCACAGGAAAGGTGACTAAGTTCTTGGATGCTGACTTCTCTCTAGCAGGTCTTACCAAAGGAAACAGAAAGTAGCTAACAGGACAGCTAAAGAGTCAATCCTGGAGTCAAAAGGTCCTGGGTTCAAATTTGACCTCAGATACTACCCAGCTGTGTGACTCTGGGCAAGTCCCTTACCTCCAATTGCCTACTCTTTCTCACCTCTTCTATGTTAGATCCAATCTGCAATAATAGCCATTTTAAGACAGGAGGTAAGCGTTTAAAAAAACAAAAATTGAAGTAACTGGCATTCCAAAATGTCAAGCGATGTGATATGATGTGCCCAAGGCTAGTAAATAGCTTAAGTGGCAGATCTAAAACTTCACCCCAACTCTTCCAACTCTGTCCACTCAGAACTAAAGCTGTAATAGTAGATCATTGGAAATACAACCTGCCCTGAATCCTGTCTGTCAGCAAGGAAACCAAGTCAAAGTCAGATTCTGAGGAGTCCCTCTAAACTGGTACAGTCAGAACAATGGCCAGGGTAGCTGACAAGAGGCTATTGTCTACCTCTAAGGTGATAGACCTGGAAATGGACTTAATCAGGGAAAAGCATTTATTAAGCACTTAATATGTGGCAGAACTGTGCTAAGCCTAAAGAAAGACAAAAGCATTGTCCCTGCCCACAATGCATTCCCATTTGAATGGGGGACAGACACAACCAGCCATGATGTCTATCATCTGAGAACCAGATGAGCTGTGGAGTTGGGAGGAGCTCACCACTCTGCTCCCTAAACATCAGAAGCACCTGAAGCAAAGGATGGTAAATTTCTTGGTCACAATCACTCAAGTTACACAGAGGAATTGCAATCTGGGCTGATGAAGAGTTTCCCCACAGCTAAAGCATAGTCCCCAAAGAATGAGGAAGTCTCTGTGATAATACAATTCTGGTGCCAGGTACTATGCTTTGTGCTGTGGACATGAATCAAAAAGCAAAACTTTCCAGGCTTTCAGGGGCCTACTTCCCTCGTTAGGGAAATGAGACACGGGCACAGAGAAGTGTTTTTTAGACACAATAAGCACAAAGAAATGTTGTGGGCACAGCACTAACAATTAGACGAATCAGGGCATACTTCTTATAGGAAGTGATACTTAATCTCAGCTCAGATCGGGAGTTAGCCTAAGGGGTTACAAGAAGAAAGACTGGGAGAGGAAAGCCTTCCAAACATGGGGAACATAACCTCTGCAAAGTCACAGAAGCAGGAGACGGAAAATGGAAGATAAGTGACTTTTGAAGAAGTCACATCAAGGTGGGATGTGCCCAAGATTGGTAAACATCTTCAATGGCAAATTTAGGACTTGATCC
The DNA here is from genome assembly GCF_027887165.1 of Monodelphis domestica. NCBI lineage: Eukaryota > Metazoa > Chordata > Mammalia > Didelphimorphia > Didelphidae > Monodelphis > Monodelphis domestica. Next base: position 293,405,371 of record NC_077229.1, on the reverse strand, counting down.
CAGGTTTTCCAATTCCCCAATCTGAGCTTTTTTTTCCCACTCAGAACTAAAACTATAAAAGTGCATCATTGGAAATACAGTCTGCCTCGAAATAGGTCTGTCAGAGTTATAATCTGAGTCTCTCCAACCTGGTACGGTCAGAACAATGCCCAGGATAACTGATAAGGTGCTATTGTCTGCCTCAAAGGGCAGACCTTCCCTTTAAAATCTGTTTTTTTTTCCTTTATTCATTCTTAATAAAGTATCTGAAGTCATGCTATTGTAATAAATGCTTGGCAAGTGCTCAACAGCTGTCACCGTGGCAGCAGGAGTGTGCCTGGTGCCAGTCCCCATTGTCACAACAGCCCCAGTGGTGTAAAGAGAGGGCCCTGCAGGATGTAAGACAATACTGGGAAGGAAAAGGAGGGAATCCTCGACCTTGGGCTGGGGCCTGGTGGCAGGCCATTGAACCCTGGGTGCCTTGACAAGCCACAAGGAGTAAAAATTCTTGGAAGCCAAGAGGGACCACAAGTGAAAAACAAAAGATTCTATCGTATAGGAAATAGCACAAAAATGCAGAGAAATTTGTTTTGTTTGGGGAGATAAAATAAGCCACAGAGCACTGATGCGGGGTCAGGTGGGAGCTGCATTCTTCAGAACTTACACCAAGAGAATAAGGAAGTAGGATGCAGACTTGAAGGCATGTGACAAAAATGTGCAAGGAAAGAATTTGTGCTCAGACTCAGTCGGGCCACCTTGGGCAATGAAGGGATTTTTAGATGGGTGAGACAGGCAAATTCTTCCCAGGGGGAGAAAGATTCCAGAGAAGCTCTCAGTGATAGAACCCAATAGTAAGCTATTACCTGTATATTGTCTAGTCCTTTGAAAATGGGGAATTAGCAATTCAAACCATTCAGGCCAGCAAGCAAGGGGAGATTTTCATGACTGGTCTGCCTGATACAGTCTGAATGACCAGATAACGTCTTTGCCTCCATTTCACTTTGGACTGTGAAGATCCTACATGGGACAAGACTTAAAAATTCCATGTCGGTAGCTATGACAGGCAGGGCAACTAGGTGGCCCAGTGGATAGAGCACCAGGCTTGGAATGAGGAAAGCTCACGATCCATGTGTTCAAATCCAGTTTCAGATACTTCCTAGCTGCCTCAGTTTCCTCATCTGTCAAATGAGCTGGGGGAAAGAAATGGAAAACCATGCAATAATCTCAGCCAAGAAAACTCCAAAGTGGATGAAAAGTTGGACGTGACTGAAATGAATGAATGATGCCAGTGGCCTAAGATGGGACTCACAACTCTATATGGACTAATCATTCAATCAACATTATTAAGTGCCTACTGTGTGTCAGGCACTATGCTAAGTGCTGGTGATAAAAAAAAGGGGTCAAAAGACAGTCCCTACCCTCAAGGAGCTCACAGTCTAATGGAGGAGACAATATGAAAACAGATACATACAAAGGAAATTATATCCAGGACAAATAAGAAATAATTAACAGAGGGACTATCACAGTTATTTTCCTTCCAGTCTTGGGAAAGATAATTTTTAATAGCATTTTAGAGGTAGAAGAGGTCTAAGAGATTATCTAGTCAAAGTCTCATCCCTCCCTTTTCACAGACAAGAAGACTGAGACCCAGAATACCCTCCCTCTATGGACCTCTGGGGCAATTAGTGGTACAGGAAATAGACTAGCACCAGTCTTGGAGTCAAGAAGACTCATCTTTCTGAGTTCAAATCTGGCCTCAGACACTTCCTACTTGAGTGACTCCAGACAAGTCTCTTAACCCAGTTTGCCTCAGTTTCCTCATCTATAAAATGGACCGAAGAAGGAAACAGCTACCGCTCTAGTATCTTTGCCAAGAAAAATGGTGCATAATGAATCAGAAATCATTGAACAACAATAATAAAAATGGATTGTTGTTGGAATTTTCATCCCATGGCTTATGTGAAGAAATAGCTTTGAGTCCTATGTATATTAAGACTTACACAAAAGCACGTTTAATGGCACCAATTTATAACATGCTTAGTGCAGAATTCCTTCGGTACTTTCAGAAAGGGCTCAAGAACCTAACTGATGATGGCAGGTTGTACTGGATCGGGGATGTGCTAGTAAAATTTTAAAAATTTAGCAAACAGAAAAATAAATGTACTCAGGGCACAGTTTAATCTGCATCATTTACATTTTTCTCTATCACTGTCCTAAGCCTACACAACCAATAAGACAATAAATCCAGCCTCAATTTGTTGTTTTATGAATCCAAGGTGTAAACACTCACACTGAAAATTTAACAAGTGGCTCTCCATAAAGATTTAGTTGGCTGACTCCAGCATGCATGTGGGCATGCATCTTTATTCCAATTTATGGCGAAGCAATTTCAAAGTGGGATAACTCCCACTTTGAGTCCCTTACAGTATGGTTCCGACATCTTTGGCCTCAGACATTTCGTGCTGGAATCTAAATCAAGAAACTCAAATTCAGATCCACACTTACCTGCTGTGATAATGAAATATTGCTTTATTTCCCTATGTCTTAATTTCCTCAATTGTAATAAGATATAACAATGTTTACACTACCAACTTTACAGAGTTTTTGTGAAAACACATATAAGTTCTCCTCACCTATGATTAAATCATATTAATTCTATATTAAACAGAATATCAATTATATACTAATTATTACTATAGAAATGCTAATAATATTCCTAGTTCCATGCATTTTGAGCCAAAAAAAAAAAGCCCAAAGGAACATGTGCATAACATAAAAACCAGGCAAAGAGATATCTTTAAGGGTATACAATTTGACACACATTTCCCCCTGGGGCAAAGAAAAGAACTCGATGCATCTGTTGTTCCAGTTTCCAGCACAGAAAACTGAGGCCAAGTGGAAATAATTAACATAGTGGACACAGTCCAAACTCCAGTTCTAGGTTGTGAGCTCATTGCTCCAGTCCTAGAAAGGGTTGCACAGGTGGAAGGATGAGAAATGGAGAATACTTCCTAATGACTCACTTGCCAGACATCTCTCTGGGAAAAGGACACTTCCAAAGCCCCAGGGCCCAGGAATCCCTTCAGATGTAAAAGACTGGAGTCTACTATGGAAAGGGGGGTTCTAGGAGAAAGAGAGGGAAGGGGAAGCATATCCTGGCTCAAGATTTTGGATGGAAACCATGTGCAACTCAGAGGTTTCTTTCAACTTGTCGCCAAGGAAGCTTCAGCCATTTCAGCCTGAGTTTTGCTCTTAATTTTTCTCAGATTCAAAATAAAATTAAGAAAGGATAGAGGTAGTAAGCAGAGAAGTCGAAAGTACTGGAGGGAAGAGAGGTTTGTACCAGTTGCCTCCTTGTCCTTCCCTCTCCCAGAAAATGAGTGAGCTTCTTCTGTGGTGCCAATCTCAAACTGGAACTAAGTGAAGTGGAGCCAGTCTTTAGAGAGCATACATTTTTTCCTAGATACTCATGCACCTCTCTAAGTGAGAGAATACCAGGACATGGAGAGCAAGAGTCCCCCTTTTCTTCCCAAGTGTATCCTGCTTAACCTTATTAGGTCTCCCTGTGCACTCCAGTCAGTGCCTTCCTGGTAATAAAATAGAAATAATTCATTTTCTTGGCTGCACCATCAAATCTTCTACGAATTTATTCTAAAGGAGAAAAGGAAAGAGGGAGAATAAATGTGGCATTGGCTTTTCAATTGCGGTTTTTATTTCCATAAACCTTAGAGCACAAGAATGCATGAGATATTTACACAAATCTTTCCACAATTCCTGTGGCCTTTGGGAGCATTGCATCTGCATGACTTCACCACTGTGGCTGGTTTATGCTGTTTCAGCAGCACTGCTTGCAACAGGGAGCAAATCATACCATGCCTTGTATGTCTCTGCACATGCCTGTGTGTGTTATATGTGCGTGCATGCATATATATGTCAGTGGGGGAAATGGGAAAGAAAACAAGAAGGACAATCTAGTAGTTCTCCTCCCCTTCCTATACCTTCTTGATCTTACCAGCATATATCTAATAATATCAAATTTTATGTTGAGTTTACTCTCTCTCTCCAGATCTTCTTGGGCTATTATATGATTTTTTTTAGTTCTAAATATTCAAATATCCCAAGACTCAATTCCATTTAGCACAATAAATGTTTTTAAAGCACCTACTATATTCTAGTTACTCTGTGAGATGTTGAGGAAAACAAAAGCAAAAATAAAAGTCAGAGAACTTGCATTCATGGGTGGAGTGAGGAAAGAAAAAATGTACACAAATGAGTAAATACAAAGTGATTTTGGACATTCTTACTTTGGAAATGAGAAAGTAAGAAAGCTATTCGAGGTGAGAGAAAAGTATAATTTCATGAACTTTTGTAATATGGTAAATATGATAAATAATATCATTTTTAGAGAAGCAAAGTCAATGGGCTTTTCACTAAATTGATTCACTAAATCAACATTTATCTTAATAATGCTTCCTATGTGTCAGACATACTGCTAATAACTAGGGAATACAAATTCAAGCAAAGGAAAGACACTCCCTACCCTCATGGAGTTTATATTTTAATAAAAAGATACAATACAGAAAAGGGAGCAGAAAGGTTGGGGGGAGTGTTACCCACATGACATTCCAGAGATTGAAAGATGGCTTTTCCTCAAAATGGAGGCTCAAGTTGGAATTCACCAATGGAAGAAGCACTCCCCTTCTCCCAAGTTTGGGAACAGAAAGCAGTTGAAGCATAGTAGCAAAGAGTAGATTCCAACCAAGGACAAACAGTATGATGTGTTCCACAGCATCCTCTAAGTCAGAAAGACATTTTTGGATAAAAAAGTAGTTTCTTCCCCATAACCCTGTGAGTTAGAATGACAAAATTTGGCAGTTAGAAATGGAGGAAAGGCCTCAGTTGCCATCTAGTCCAACTCGTACCTTAAAGCAATCCCTACCAAAATATAACTGACAAGGAACCATGGAATATTTCCGGGAAAATAGTTTGTCTTTCCTTAGGACACATAGTAAGTGACAGCCAAACTAAGGAATCTGATTCTTCTGACTCCTAGTCTAATGTGGGTTCCCCAGCTTCAGGCTCTATGTGTGTATGAGTTGAATTAAGGACCAACCCCAGTTTAAGATTTCATGGGAATAAAAAATCTTTGTGAAGGGATTAATGAAAACTTGTACTTGTCAAAAAATGTATCCAGTTTGGTGTTCTCAAGAAATTTGGACTTTCATGGAGACAGCAGGTTCACCAACCCCTGTCTTCTGTCCCCACACCTCTCAGGCAGAGGCAGGCTTTAGGCTGCCAAATAAAGAAAAGAACCACATAGGAACAGCCCCTAGACTTAATATCCAAGGGATAATGATCTAGGAATATGGGTCAAGGGATATTGATCTAGAAGATTTCAGCCTTAAATCCTGGTTCTACCCACAATCTCTAGGAAAAAACCAAAGTCCTCTCAACCTACAACTGACACCAAACTCACCGCTATCTTGAGAGAATACAAATTTATGATCAGTATTCCCATCATCAAGGTCCTTCTGATATTGTTCTTCCCATTTCTTAACCCAACTGTGTTCATCACAGACAACATATTAGTAACTCTATGTAAATGGTGTCAGGGAGTTTTCAAGATACATTTCCAGGTTATTTTCTCCCAACTTGTGCTGTGCTTCATCCCCCATCACAAATGTCACTTTCCCTTTGAGAAACTGAAAAACAAAGCTTAGACCTGAGAGGAAGAATTATCCATTCAATGAATGTTTACAAAGCACTAACTCTGGGTAATAGTATGAGTCCATGGATCCTATTAGTGGTTTATTTGTTTGATTGCTTGTTTGTTTTTTCCAGAATAACAAAAACTACTTGGGGACTATTTCAACCATCACTAAAAATGGAGTCCCCTCTGAAGTAAGAAGGGAACAGCTGTATGACAGCTGCACAGCAGCCCAGGAACTCCAGAGAGGAATGGACGACCTCATTATCCAATTGAAAGTAAAGGAGAATGTATTCACAGCAAGGAAAATGCAATTACCCTGGCTGGAATGGAGCCAGGGGTTCTCAGTCCTCCAGTAGGATTTTTGTGAGCAGTAAGGATTCAAAATTATATATCTCTAAAGTAGAGTTCCTACATACCTTTCTCAGGGACAAGGTGTCTCTATTAAAGCAATAAACTTCTACTCAAAAATCAATGTCTGTCTGAGAGCAGGAAAATGTGCAGTTATATGAGTATTTGTGAAAGTACTGATGCTCATAATAGAATCATATGACTTTCATGGTAGCTTCCATTCACTATAACTTATTTTGTGACTTTCTCTCATGGATCCTCTCTAAATGAAAAATAAAATCTACAGATGCAACAAATCTGTGGCATTTTCTACCATTTGGCATTTATAGTAAATATCTTCAGTGGCAAAGATGAGATTAGTCACATTCTTTAGACCCTCAGAGTTTTGAAAGGCAGGTGGATATATTAGAAAAAGGAAGACATTCTAAGACTCTAAGTTAGCAAGGACCTGCACTGTTAGAGGGATTTACCTCATTTGGGAGTTCTCCATACCAATGAAATCATTGTTTCCATACCCTCCAAGTTTAATGTATTTCATTTTTTAAAAAGAAGCAAGAGAAGACAGAGATTCTTCCAAGTTTGCCTCCCTCACCAAGGAAAAGAATTGGGTTAATTAATTTAGAAATAAGAGCACTTCATCCCTACAATCAGACCCTGATGGAGTACACTGACTTGCATATAGGAGTTTATCTCTGTGGTACTAGAATAAATATCTGGGAATAGACTTTTTTCTTTGCCAAAAAAGACTAATTCTTTATATAATGCAAACAGACCATACACAACCTCATATGGAGTATGAGTTTAACTGTGTTTGAAGTTATCTAGGAAATGACTTAAATAACCATGCCTCACCAGCTCTCTGAAAACATAAATAGGAATGTGGAAAAATCCTCCCTGGGCTGATGTTCAATAATAATTTAATATGAAACAAGACATACACTATCACAGATCTGACAAGGTCTTGGTGCACAAGAATGTGGTCAGAAGGTATAAGTGGATGATCTGAAATCCTCTACACTTCATCTACCCTGGGAGAGCTATGATGAAGCAGTTATATAGAGTCAGTCTCTAGTTCTGTACTTCTGGCCCTTCTGGATGGGAATTATAAGGGTTATATTGAAGAAAATAGATTTAATTGGAAGAAAAATGTCAATACTGCATGTATATGAGCACAAACATCTGGGTATTTCAGAAAGGCTCTATGATGGGTCATGTTTCTCACATTTCATCCAAATATTGGCAGTGTTATAGATGCAAAAGTTAAATTGGTTTGAAAGGAGCCTGGGCTGGATTAGAGTTTCCAGTGACAATTCAGTCAGGGATGAGCTATAACCACCCTGCTCACCCTTCCACCAGGTATAAGAGGCATTTGATGCAAAACAATATAAAATGTAGAATTCTGAAATGACATTTCCTTTAATAAGTTCTGGTTCATTCTACTTACAGACCAATGTAATAACAAGAGATGCAAAACTATAGCCCATAGGCTCTGAGTCCAAACACATTGTTTCATACAAAAGTCCTATTCATTGAAACTACTAATTCTCCTAGTTAGCTAGTTCTGCTTTCAAATTTAACCTCACCCACATAAATCCATTTCAGTCTTACAACAAGCTATATTTCTTCTCCCATAATCTTATTCTGTCTGTTTTTGTTCAGATAAGGACAATGTGTTTAAAATGAGCCAAAGTTGTTGACGATTATTTACTTCCAAGCAAAAATGGCAATGGAGACCTCCAAGAGTACTGATGAGATTAGAAGAAATATACTTCCTGTAGTTTGATGACACTAAGGTTTTCTGTCTATGTGGATTAAATATTTCTTGTTAATGACCCAAGATGTCTTTGCCCCAACTGGTCTCACTTGTCTACAAGGGATACAGTGAAGCAGATGAAGGGAATGGAAATATTCAGAAGAGCCCTCTCCCTTTGCCTCAAGCAGTTCACAATTTCTACCCACCAAATATCCTCCAGTTCCACCTGGATTTGCCAACATTGGCTTCTAGAATTTTTATGGAGAGAACACATTTGTCCTCCTAGCGTACATAAAAGAATATGAGAGGAGCCATGAGAACACTTCACCAACCCCTCTACAAATCTGGTAATAATGAAGGGAGTTTTAAAAGAAGTGCTTTTACTAGTCTCAGAAACCCATGCCCCCTCAAGCACCAGCACTGCCATTGTTGCAAATCCACCAACTCAAGAATTGGGTCAGCACTCTAATCTATCATTTTACTTACAGCCTGTAGGCTATGGGCAGCCAAGAAATACCATCTGGCTGAAGGGGAAGCAAAGCCATAGACAGAGAGATGAGACAAGATCCATTTCAGTCATCCTCATTCTGTAGCAATGATCCATCTCTACCAGATAACTCCTCTTGCTTTGATTGGTCCAGAGGGCATATTCCCTGAAATGGCTTGCTTCACTAGACCAGTCTGGCTATTAAGAATCAACTTTCCCCCTACAAAATGTTCCCTCATATTGATGCAAGCTAGGAAAATGTTGACATTACTGGTTTGGAGCAAAGTGCTGAAATATCATGTTGCTGTGATATTTAGAACATCATAAGCCTGTTATTTTGAAACCTTCTAGGTCTTTGGTGAAATACCAGGACGATTCAGAAAGGGTTTAACACCACCTTTAAAAAAAATAAATAAGACAATAAGGAAGAAAATATTACTAGAGATCAAATGGTCTCAGGACTTGATTCAAGTATTCAATACATAGTGGAAGGGACCCAATTTACAGTTAAAAGAGGTCACAAATAAATGCATTCCTTCTCTTGATACATCACCATTACATAGACACATCTATAATTTAGGCTATACCTAGGAAATATTTTTGTACTTTGTGACCCTGTTCATGACATACTCATCCTTGAAGAGAGACAGTCACAATAATGGCAAACGTTTATAAAGCACTTGCTGTGTGCACATAATACTGTTCTAGAAATTAGGAAAAACAAGATGTGTAGATAAAATGCAGTCCCTACTGTGATAGAGACATGGAGAGGTTTTGCAGGACTTGTGGTCCAAGATGCAAGAGTGCCAAAGCCAGAGTTCCAATAGAATGTCCCCGGTTGCTGGCAGTTTGAGGGAGGGGCTTCTGGTCTCTGTGTCTCTGACTGGAAGCCACTCCTTTCCTTAGAGGTTTGAAGCTGTCTGAAAGGACCCTGGGAGGGACTTTTTGACTGGGTCCCTGACTGGGAGACACCCTCTTTCTCCCTGGAGGTTTGAAGTTGGCTGAGAAACTTTAGTGAGACTGACTTGGCTTTTGGATTTTGTCTCTGGCTCTGAGCAGGGGAAGCTGATCAGGGAGAAGTTTTGAGTTGGTGGTCTATAAGAGAGTTGAGCTGGCCAGGAGAAAAGGAAAGACTTGGAACTTTGTTTCTTTCTGGGGTTAAGCTAAAAGATCTGACTGATTTGTGAAGAAGAAGAAAGAAGATTTTGAACTGCTGTTGTCCTTCATCTTTCTAACCGTCAAAGAGGCACACTTGTGACTTCCCCAAACCCTCAATTTTATCTCATTTAGATTAGGGAAATTCCTCATCCCTCTTACCTCAGTTTCTCATCCTGTTATCCCAATAAACCCCTTGACTGAGAAAGCAAATAGAGTATCATTATAGTTCAACTCAGGAGGGAGGGAAGGAGCCAAAGGCTTCAAGGAAGATTAGGGAGGTGAGGGAGGAAAGAGGTTGGGAAGTAGATTGATCCATCAGCGATCAGGAGGGATCAGTAGGCAAACCCCACAGTAAACCCCAGAGCAGTACCTTATAAGCGGTGTCCCCTGTGTACCAGTATCTCTGTATAGAGGCATCCCCCAACATTTCTCTGTTCTACATCCATTACCAATAAGCAGGTTCAGGTCCCTGTAGGGCAGCCCTCTCTAAACACAACCAGCCAGAGAACAACAGTTATTGCTAAAGAAACAGGTTCCCCTCAGTTTATCCTCACTAGTTCAACAAGTAATAGTTTCCTCAGTTTATTCTTTATTATACTACCCACAAAGGACTTACAATTTAGTGGAAAAGAAGAAAAATTGATATATATGCCAGGCATTTTACAAATATTATCTCATTTGGCCATCACAACAACTCTGGAAGACATGTGTTACCATTATCCTCATTTTACAGTTGAGGAAACTAAGGCAGCCAAATTAAGTGATGTGATTTGTCCAGGAACACATAAAACTAAATAAGTGTCTGAACTCAGATATTCCTGATTCCAAGCCTAGTGATCTCTCCTCTGTACCACCTAGCTGCCAAGATGCAAACACAAATAATAACACTATATGATTTTGCATGGTAGATTAATTAAAAATTACCAAAATATGTCATATGAGGACTGAGGGAGAAGATCTTTACTAAAAATAGAGACAGGTCAATGAAAATTAAAGTAGGTAGCCTTTGAGATGGGCTGCAAAAATGGAATTCAAAAAACGAAGAGAGATAGGATGTAAGGGACCGATAAAAGTCTGAAATTTCTGTCAGAGAAGGAATAGCCAGGAGACAGCAAGAATCAAGTAAGCCAGGAGCTCATTTTTGCCTTGGGACTTTCACTTATTGCTAGTCTTAAAGAGGGTATGATAGTTTAAAAAAAAACAAGTTTTCAAACAGTGAAATAAATGTGAAGGATGAGCTGGTCATTGGTCAGGTGGAATCAATCAATGTATGTCATAGTGAGAAAGGTGAACTCAATAAGAGAAGACTTTGTGTGTATATGAGAGAGATTTGATATGAGGAACCACAAAAAGTGTGAGTGAAATGGTGACTGGTATGCTGCTCCTACACTGTGCCCTTGAAAGACTATGCCATACTATTGGTGCACTCCTACACAATGATACTCATGAGTATCAGTAGCCATGGGAGCCACTGGAAGCCACCAGATTCTGTTTCAGAAGTAAACAGCAACTTTTGGGGTTGCATGTAATCTCTGCAAGAAAAATAATGAATAATAATAATAATTCTATATAGTCACATCCAAATACAAGACTATATATATAATACATGTAGTCTTTAAGTTTTGTTAGGCATTTTATATGTATATACATATATATATTTGCATATGTCTATCTATATATACATATAATATTATTGATCACCTATAACTTTGTATGATAGATATCATTGTTATTCATGACATATTCATGAATGTTATTCATGTCATGTCATAACATGACAGCAAAGGAAAGTAATGAATGATGGAGGGGATGTGGCAAAGTTGGTACATTAATTCATTGATGGTGGAGTTGTGAATTGATCCAATCATTCTGGAGGGCAATTTGGAACTATGCTCAAAGGGTGATAAAAGACTGCCTGCCCTTTGATCCAATCATAGCACTGCTGGGTTTGTACCCCAAAGAGATAATAAGGAAAAAGACTTGTACAAGAATATTCATAGCTGTGCTATTTGTGGGGGCCAAAAATTGGAAAATGAGGGGATGCCCTTCAATTGGGGAATGGCTGAACAAATTGTGGTATATGTTGGTGATGGAATATTATTGTGCTAAAAGGAATAATAAAGTGGAGGAATTCCATGGAGACTGTAACAACCTCCAGGAAGTGATTCAGAGCGAGAGGAGCAGAACCGGGAAAACATTGTACACAGAGACTGATACATTGTGGTACAATCGAATGTAATGGACTTCTCCAGTAGTGTCAATACAATGTCCCTGAACATTCTGTAGGGATCTAGGAGAAAAAACACTATCCACAAGCAGAGGACAAACTGTGGGAGTAAAAACACGGAGGAAAAGCAACTGCTTGACTACAGGGGTTGAGGCAACATGATTGAGGAGAGACTCTAAATGAACATCCTAATGCAAATACCAACAACATGGAAATGGGTTAGAATCAACGACACATGTGATACCCAGTGGAATCGCATGTTGGCTATGTGAGGGGTGGTGGGAGGGGGAAGAGGTAAAGAAAATGATCTTTGTTTCCAAGGAATAATGTTTGAAAATGACCAAATAAAATAATGTTTAAAATGAAAAAAAAATAGTCTTAACTTAAAGAAAATTTTGTGATAATTATAGCTTTCCAAAAATGGAAAGGTATGCCTCAAAGGATAGTGAGTTCTACCACACTTTAGGTCTTCAAGCAACATTTGGATGATCACTCATCAGTTATGTTATGAAGGTGATTCTTATCCAGAAAGAGGTTGGTCTAGAAGGTTTCACAGGGATCTGAGAGTGTGTAACTGTCAAAAAGGAGGTAATGTTAGCTTAGCATGAAGTACAGTGGAAAGAGAATTTGATTTGGAATTGTAAAAAATTAGATTTGAATCTTGGCTCTGGGTAACCATGAGCAAGTCATTCAAGCTTTTGGGGCTACAATTTCCTCATCCCTAAAATGAGAGATTGGATTATATAACTTCTAGAGTCCATTCCAGCTTTAAATCAACAATCCTAGAGTGATAGAACACATACTCATTTGTACTGTCAGTCAATAGAAAATTTTTAAGGGCTTACTATGTGCCAGGCACTGACCTAAGCACTAGGGATAAAAAGAAAGGGAAAACAGAATCACTGATTTCAAGGTTTATTTGAGGTTGCTCTAGGAGCTTCAAGGGCTTACCTCTTTCAAGACCTGTGACTGACAAAAAAAAATAGTAGGCAAATCTTTGAATGGTTTCCTTTCCCTCAAACTACCATACTAAAAAGAAAGTCAGCCTTCCCCAGTCAACTCTTCCACCAGCCAACATGCAAACAATCATGTACAAACAAGATATGTACAAGATAAATTGGAGAAAATAGAGACTAGAAAAGGCTACCAGTAGAATGTGGGATTTTAGTTGAGACTTCAAGACAGGAATTAGAAATGAAGGAAGTATTTATTAAGTACCTACTATATGCCAGGCACTGCTAAGTACTTCACAAATATTATTTCATTTGACCATTACAATACCCTCAAGAGTCAGGTACTATTATTATTCCCATTTTGCAAGTGAGAAACTAAGGCAGATAGATTAAGTGACTTGCCCAAGGTCACAGAGCTAGTAAGTATCTGAAGCTGGATTTGAACTCAGGTCTTCCTGACTCTAGGCCCAATGTTCCATCCATTTCACCATCTAGCTGGGAAAGAAAGGTTGAGAAAAGACGAAAATACCCCAAAAGTGGCTTGCACATATTTGGATTAAATCACCTAAGAGTAGTTAACTAAAGACAGACTCTGCTATTGATTTAGGGAATTGATCTGATTAAAGGAAATCTTTAATGCTGGGAGCTAATCAGAGAGAGTAACTCATATGGTATTAGAAAAATTGACTGGTTGAAGAGTTGACTGGGGAAAGGCTGACTTTTTCTCCAGTACCATAGCTTGAGGGAAAGGAAACCATTCAAAGACTTGCCTACTATTTTCTTGTCAGTCACAGGTCTTGAAAGAAGAAAGCCCACAAAGCTCCTAGAGTAACCTCAAATAATTTTGAGGATCGTTGGCTGAAACACTTTTCACTGAGATAGTATCACATTGCATCAATGCCCAGCCAGGGGAGAAGATGTGGGGAGTTTCCTAGATCCCTGACCTAAATGTGCCTTAGGTAAAAGAGTTTAATACTTCCTCAGAAATCCAAAAGGCAGAGAAGCAACTTTGTCCAACATGAGAATATGGAAGATCAGAAGTGGTCCTGTCCAGCAAGTGACCCATGGTGTTGTTATGAGGAATTTAGGAAGGGGAAAAGGTTTATACAAAGGGGGAAAACACATTTAAATAAATGAGTTTATTAACAAAGAAATAAACAAAGAAATGGTGGGGAAGTAAAATGGGAAAGGTTTGCATCTCACTATTTGCCCCAAGATATTTAACCCACCATAGTTAATTTCCTAAGCTTAACCTGTCTAACTAACTCAACTAAAGATTACTAAGGATAAGTCCAACAGGGAACCCAGAATCTCACACACAGAGTCCTTGGTGGGTCAGGTAACAGGAATCCAGTTGTTGAGTCCTCAGATGTTTCAGGAAAGAGAGAGAAAGGCTTCTCCAAAATTACTCTGTCCACCACAATGTATGGGGATCTTCTTCTCAATCCTTTTGATCTTATTCTAAGGCATTTTGTCCAGGGAACGTCCAGATCCACACCCTTCAGGCTTGATCTTCTGCTCCAGACAGTTGGAAACCTGTCCTTACAACAACTTAGAACTCTGACCCAGCCAGCTCTTGGAGAATTCTGAGGCTTGAGGGCTGTCAATCAATTCTTTGCAGCTTCTGTGCACTTTGCAACTTCTCTTGCTACAGTGTAGACTATACTCCAAAGAGGCCACATATATCTAGACCTGCAATCCAGAAGCATGATGGGAACATGGGTGTCCTTGCTCTCATACCTCACACTTTGTGCTCACTTTCCCCAGAGATGCTGTGTACATTTATGAGAGATCACAAACAAGATTTATGGGTAGACTCATGTAATATTTCACTTATTCTTACTTTTGTTTTTATTTAGTAAATATTATATTTTGATTATTCTTCTTTTGTTTTCTCTTAAATGTTTCATTTATCATAAATTTCTCATAAATGTTTAATAGTTGATTATGTCATTGTATCATTGTTACTAGTTTGTGTACATGGGAAACACAGATGGGGATTTAGGAGCTAAAGTGTTGAGTATTGGGAGTAGATATATCCTCCTCACTACGATTAAACCCAAGGGTCCTGACACAAATCAACAAATATTTATTAGGCACCTACTAGGTTCTAGGAATTGTGTGAAGTGCTAAAGATTCAAAAAAAGGAGCAGGGGGCAAAAGAGAGTTCTTTCTCTGATGCAGTTCACAGTCAAATGAGGGAGTCATCATGTGAATAACTATACACTAAAAAAGATAAACACCAGATAATTTGGAGATAATCACAAAAGAAAGGCACTAGCATTAAGGAAGATATGGAAAGGCTTTTTCCAAAAAGTGGGATTTTAAGCAGGACCTGAAAGAAATCATGGAAGTCAGGAGGTAGATATGAGGAAGGAGAAAATTCCTAGCAATAAAAAGGCAGAGTGAGGAGATGGAGAGTCCTATTTGCAAGTAACAAAAAGAAGGTCGATATCAATGCATCACAGAGTAGTATATAAGAAGCCTGGAAATGCATGAAGAGACCAATTTATAAGGAGCTTTAAAAAAAAGTTTTTTTAATTATCCTGCGGCTAATAGAGAGAGATCTTGGAGAATTTCCCAAATAGAGAGATCAGACCTGTGCTTTAGAGAAGATCAATTTGACAGCTAAGAGGATGGATTGGAATAGAGTGGAGAGGCATTTCAGAGAGACCAACAGGTAGGCATGGCAATAGTGCAGGCAGGGGTGATGAGAACTTGTTCTAGGAGAATGGTAACATCAAAGGAGAGAAGGAGCCATGCAGGGGAGACATTGCAAAGGTAAAATAAGAGGGCAATTAGGCTTCTCAGTGGATGGAGAGCCAGGCCCAAGAGACCTGAGGTCCTGGATTCAAATTTGACGTCAGAAAACACTTCCTAGCTGAGTGATCCTGAGCAAGTTCACTTAGCCCCTATTGCCCAGCTCTTACCACTCTTTTGCCTTTGAAGTCATGCACAGTATTAATTCTAAGATGGAAGGTAAAGCTTAAAAACAAACAAACAAAGGTAAACTTAATAGAATTTGGCAGCTGCCTGAGTCTTGGTGAAAAAGACAGTGAGAAATAGAGACCAAGAGACAGAGAGAAATCGAGGATAATAGCTAAACTGTGAGATTGGGTGATTGAGATGTTGATGCCCTTGACAGGAAGAGTAAAAGTTAGGGAGAAAAGAGGATTTTAAAGGAAAGTAATTTGTTAAGTTTTGGATATGCTGAATTTAAAATGTCAATGGGACATCCAGTTCAAGGTGACCAATAGCCAACTGAGGAGCTGCATTTTGAAAGTATGGTGCCTACAGCCTCCTCCTCCACACCAAAAACCCCTTCAGACCTAAAAACATGAAACAGGTTGGAATGAGAGCGAGATCACATACAGAGAAAAAGGGAGATTGGAAGCCACATCAGATACCAAGCCATTCAGTTCAAAAAACAAACAAAACCTCTTGTATCCTTAGCATTCATTACGTGCACCATCTCATTGAGTTCAGCCTGACAAAACGTCTATAAGACATTTCTACTCTTTTGTATGTACACTTAGTTTTTTACCCTTGCTTCCTTAATATATTCTTTAAAATACTTTTTTCACTCAACTCACAATACAGGCACATTCACAGTCTTTTTAAACAACTATTTTTTTTTCTCCAATTAGCTTCTTAGGGTTAACTGACGTCAGATTTAGGAGTAGAATCCATATTTCCTGGCTTATGATCAGTCTTCTCTGCACCAAAAAATCTCTTCCCTTAGAGAAATCCTTCTCCAAGAATACATATTTTAAGTTTCAAAAAATGCACTCCTCCCTTCATGGTAGCCTAACCAGGGTAATAAAACAGCTAATATAGTAAAAGAAGGCAACAACTGCTACCTGCTACCAATGACTCTAGCAAGGGTATCAGACACTTTCCTAATCTTGAATCTCACTAGAGACACTATATTTTTTATTGTTTATTTGTTTTTGATATTGTTGCCTGTTGTTTCCAATAAACTGAGTTGGTCAAACTGTTTGTTTTGAGAAGATGGAGAACAAAAAAGGCTGGTGGGAATTCTATATGACCACACTCTACAGTCTGCTTTCAAAGTCACTTTTCCTGTATGTCTGTGTAGTGTGTATCCCTGAGAAAGGATTTATGGACCTGGCTGCCTTTGAGGCTTTAAACACAGGATATACCAGTCAAAAAGGTGGTGATGATTCTATGGGACAAGATTATATATAAATGGCTCTTGGTCTAATCCACACACAAAAAAGTCGAACCCTGAGTAACAGCAATTGTTCAAACAGACCTGCCTATACCTCAAGCCATGGGGTATTTCCCTAACATAACTATGTATTGTAAAAACCTAAAGTGACTGGGTTAGTTTATAGCAGTATTTCTTAATTCTGTCCCTTTCTTTCCTTACCAAGGAGCTCCACTACATTAAAATATTCTATTGCCAGTGACCAAAACACCACAGAGGAAGATAACTCGTTTTTGTTGTCGTTGTTGTTTTTTAGAATTGGCCACAAATTCTAAGATTCTGTGAATTATAGTGGAAGATATAAATTTTATGAGTATGAGGCATATAAATGCTATTATAGCATATACAGTATTCCATGAACCTGGGGCTCTGTATTTCTAACAAGATAACAAAACCATCAGGTGAATTAGAAGCCAGTGCCTGCAACCACAATTATTACCACATATCCCACTGAGAATATTCACTTCACTTCCTGACCTGGGTTGGTTGTAATTAGGAACTAACTTTTATTGACTATAACACACACACACACACACACACACACACACACACACACATATGTAGACTGCAAAAACGTAGATATTTTATTTTATGCACACAAAATAGGGAAATGACCAGTAAGAAACAACTAGATGAAATCAGTACTCAAAAATCTCTCTAAGCTGATGGAGATTTTGAAGAGATCATCTGAAAAAAGAACATGAAATTTAATAGTTTGCTTAATAAATGTGGGTTAGAAATAATAAGACCCACAAGCAACTTCACCATTCCATTATATTCATGTATAGAAGCACATTAGCCATAAAGATGAGTAATCATTCCTATATTTCAAATGGTAGGATTGTTTTATAAATTAGCATGGGTTCCAGTTCCAGGCTTTTTTTCACTTCAGTTTTAAAATAGTAGCCATCATATTCCTATTCACTAAGCCCTGGAATCCTGTCATTATAACTTGAGTTCAGTTGAATCGTGAACTTTTAATTCTTCCTTTTTCTCAAGAGCAAAAACAAACCCCCAAATCATCATTTACCTTTTCAAGACTACTTCTGGATATCACCAACCTTCTGGGACCAGCTGAGGGTTCTTCCTACCTCTTCCTTCACCCTGGTAAGCAACAAATATTTGAGTATTTCTATGGACAAATAATTGTACTAGGTCTTTTGTCACATAAAAAGATAATACACATGAGTAATCATAAGGGTTCAAATTAAGAAAGAGAAAATGACTTATGACTAGGAGAAACAGGGAAAATCATGATGAAAGTATAAAGTGGGTCTTAATGTATAGTTAAGATTTTTTTTACAAATTGCATGAGTTAAAAAAAAACCATGAATGAAGGCATGTTCTAAGAATAAGTCCAATTCGACTATAGCAATGATAGTATATGAGAAAGTAATGGAAGATAAAACTGGGAATATAGGTAGGAATAAACAAAGAACTTCATTCAAGAGGCAATTGGGGCCAGTGGCATTTTTGTTATTGTTATTATATGTATGTATGTTTATTTCTTAGCAGATGAGTGATGTGTTCCAAGCTGAGCTTTAGAAAGATTAATTTGGAGTTGGTAAGATACATGAGGAGAAAATATAGAGAGGGTAAATGGGAGGCAACTGGAATAAACCAAATAAGAAGCAGTGAGAGCTGAGGGTACTACCATAGTTATCAATGGAATTAAAAAGAAAGACTGAAAAGTAGAATAGGATTTGGTAACAGATTGATGATAAAGGAAAAAAGAAAAGTTGAAAGTGATTGAGTTTTCAAGTCTGAGTGAATAGAAGAATGGTCATACCATCTATAGACTTGATAAGAGTCCTAGAGAATCATGGTATTAGTGGTCACCATCCAGTAGACAATTGAAAATGCAGAATTCAAGAAATCAAGTAAAATATGGACTCAGAATAAGGCACTGGATTTGTCAATCAGGATAGTAATTGGTAGCCTTCAAAAGAATTGTCAAAATAGAAGCACAAAGGTTTCCATTCCAAGTCAAAAGCAAACCTGCCTCCAATATGATTCCTGGACATCCAAGACATTCCAACATCCAACATCCAAGATATCATATTGACTTTCTAACACATACAGACACCTCTTCCTACCTAGTCCAATTCCACTTATATATAGAATCATTCTTAATTCCATTGGGCTGGAGGGAAAGATAGAAAAGGGCTGTGAGGAGTGGAACTTAACAGTATTTTAGCAAAGCATTTGCCAGTTTCTTAAACTATTCTTTTGGATAGGTGGGCTATATGTAAGCTAGAAAACAATTAAATTGATTGAGTATAATTGTTCCATTCAAATAAAATTTTAAATTCTTTGTCAACATATTCAAAGAAAGTGTAAGGATAGGTGCTAAGGGATAGATAAATGCATAGATTAGCTCTAAGAGGGAAGGAGGAGAATTTAGACCCAAACCCTGGGAGAGAATTCTGGAAGGAAAGAAGGATCTTGGGAGTTTGACTGCATTTTAACTTTCTCTCCTGTTTTGGCTTTCCACTAAGCTGGAAGGAGGAATCTTCGCTCTGGCATCTCCTGGGAAAAATTAATCTTGTGGAAAGATAAGTGATTCCTGGGTTGGAGAATTTGCCATTGGAGTAGACTGCATTTCCCCTGGAGTACAGAGATTAACCTGTCTGAGAGCTACCAGTCAAAGATCAGTTTGGTTAAGGTAATTCCAAGGGTTTTGTCACCTGGGACTCTGGGTTACCTAGGAAGCCCCAGGCTTGAGAGGGATTCAGGCTACTAGTGAGTCCTGTCTCCTCTGCCTTCTTAAAGACAATCTGGGTAGTTAGGTTAGCAGATAGTCAGATAGCAGGTTTTATGGGCCTTAGAGATAAGGAGTTTAGAGCAGCTGGAGTGAATTCTGAAGAAGAAATAAATTCACAGTGAAGGTGAAAGAACTTGGGCAGAGACTAGATCTGTAGTATGAGGACCCTACGTATCATTTTCTCTTACTCCAATTATAAAAATAAACTTGGTTTCAGAAGCCCAAGGATTTTGTGCTTTACTGGTCCTGGGAAGGTCCCTAAGTGGGTGTTTATCATCTCTCATCCATCCAGGCCTTTCCCAAACAATCTACCTCCTTTTGGAGGTAGACACAAGTTTAAGTTCCACATACAAATGATGAGCAGGCTAGGTTTTTAAAAAAAAAAGAAGGAAAGATCTACATGAAATTATGAAGATGTGAAATGAACAGAACCAAGAAAACATTATACACAACAGAAATATTGTTTACCATCTCTACAATCCCTTCCATCTCCAATATTCTATGAGGCTGTACTTGTATACGATGATATAAATTTTTCTTTATAGCACATATTTATAGAATGTGTCTAATAGAGAAAAGAATCCAATGACATTAAACCCCAGTTTCTGCACTATAATGTTGGGTATCCCAGGAGGGCCCAAGGGAATGTGACTGTGGAAAGAATTTATGTGACTTCTATGCCCCAGGAGGATGAAAGGATCATGGACTTTGAACTAGAAGGGGTCTTGCATCTATGACTAGTCAAATGCTCTCATTTTCCAGCTGAGGAAAGTGAGGCCCAAAGAGAGAAGTGATTTAACCAAGCTCACACAAATAGCTAAGGGCAAAACCAGGCCCTTTAGCTCTAAATTCAGAGCCCCAAAGATCAAGACTGCAGCCTGGGCCCTGATATTTGAGGTCTAGCAGAAAGCAGGCCTGAAACCCCTTAATACTCAGAAACTGGCCCTAGATTATCCCCTGAAGATAGATCAGACCATTCCTATAAGTCCCATTCCTGAGGGCAGGGCCAAACTCTTCTCCAGTAACTGGAGATGATATTCCAAATAAATATTGTTGGCTTTGTAGGATCCTCATTCTATGTCAGGCAATGAGCCCAATTGTATATTAATTTTCTTTTCAAGAAGGAGAACTGTGCAGTGAATTGGAAAAGTGTCCCATTTGAAACCAGAGGACCCTGGGTTCAAATCCCATTTGGGCCACTTATGATTATTGTGATGTGGTAGAAGTCACTCTAGACCTCAAGTACTCATCAATAAAGTGAAGAGCATAGATCAATTAGGTAAACTCCAAGGACCTTCCTAGTTCCAAATCGATGGCAAATAACTAGGTTTCTGTCACTGAACATTTAAATTTAAAAAACCATATTAAATAAATTTCTGTCACTGAACATTTTAAACATTCAATAAATTAATTGGAGTTTTAAAATATCATGAATATTTTCAGAGTCAAACATTTAAAGGAAAGCAAAGAGAGAATCGGGATTTAGAAAATCATATTGGTTTATAGTGCCTCTTCTTCACAGCTCCTTTTAAAGAAAATCCCATCTTTCTTGCCAAGGTACTTATGAATAGCTTTACTTGCTATCTGGAAGGGGAAAAAATGTGCATCACCTTAGATCTGAAGCAGAATTATCAGAAAGGGCTCTCCATAAGTATTAGAGGTTTAGTGTAACCAGATCTGTGTTGGATTTTAACACGGCAAGTTAGCTGTCTGGGTGAGCAGGATCAGTGTGCTATGTAACAACATTTCTTTGGGGGGAGGGAGGGGGAATAAAGTACGCACACTGTGTCACACTAGCCGGAACAACAGAAAGCTCAAAAAAAAGGGGAAAGAAAAAAAAGAAAGAAAAGAAAAAATTCCACACGTAACACAGGCACCCAAAAAAAATTTAAAAAAAAAAAAACCCTCTACAGGAAAGCGCCTCAGGGCTACACAGCCCCGAGTCTATAAATCTCCATTAAATCAGATTGAGTGGTGTGAGTGGTAAGGACGGAGCTGCCAGAAATAGCTCTTTTCCTGCAAGATGTAGAAAAGATTACAGCGGAGAGGGAGGGGGAGGGGGAGGGGGATCGTGGGGGGGAGGAGAGGAGTTGCTGTGAAAGGCATCTCATAAAAGTCCCATTTGTTGGAAGACTGGAGGAAGTGGAGGCAGCTTTGGCACACGTGGCCCATGGTGCTAAATTAACTGTTAACACAAATAATCAAAGTACAAGGCCCATCAAGCCGCTGGCGCCAGCAAAATGAGGGAGAGGCCAGGTCAGCCTTGCTCCAAAGAGCCAGGCCACTAGCAGGTGGAGACGAACCAAGGGACCGGACAGGATGGAAGTGCTTACAGAACACAGTGACCAACTGACAGAGGAAAACGCCACTGCACTCCCGCCTTCCAGCTATTGTGTGGGCCCAGGGTTTGGTGGGTATTTTTATTTTCCTTATTTATTTATTTATAAATGGGGGTATTTTTAATGCGCTGATGATGAAGCCCTCCCGATGCCGACGGGCTAGGTCTGAACGTGGTTCAAGCCTTATTTGGCGATGGGGCTGAAAGAACAGCTGAACAAAACACAGAGAGTTATCAGAGGTCAAAAAAAAAAATGAAAGACACAGCCCTGCCCCATGACTGTGCTAGAGAAGAATACTCAGAGAACAAACAGGATCTCCCAAACAATTAAAGCCTGGGCTCTCTGGTGCCTCTGAATCTGCCATCCTTCTGCCTTTCTCATTCAGGACCCAAGGACCGGCCTCTGTTCTTGGAACATAGGCAGCTCCTCCCCACAGACTGGATTTTCCAGGTCTAGCCAAAACTTGAGAAAACTAGATTTGGAGGACCAGAGGAACATTTCAGGGTCCAAACCCAAAGTGAAAGTCCTTTCAGAAGAGCTGTAATTAGAATTCTGCTTGGTATTCCCAGACTGTTTCTTTTTTTATTATTATTATTTTCATTCTTCTCCTTGATTTGGAAGTATCTTCAATTATTCTTAATATTCCTTTGTGTGATCCTGCCAAAAAAATGCCTCCTCAATTTCTAGAGAATAGGATAGAATGAAAAGGAGATAACATTGGAGTAGCCCACTCCAGTGACAACCTCACGGACTCCATATTTTAAGATACCTCATCCACTGCTCTAAACCCTAGAAAATAGGCATCATTAGAAGTTTGAACTCATAGCTAAAGCTTCCAGGTTAGACCCACTTTTACTGGGAACTTGGACAGAATACAATCCATTTAGAATGGTGCAGAGAGAAATCCAAAGTAAATTCAATGTGATTTGGTATTCAGACTGAAATGCTCAAGTCATGGAAACCTGTTTTTTGTTGTTTGTCTTTGTTTTTTGCAGAAAACATCTCATGAGGAGAAATGTCTTTATTAAGAAATTGACTGTCTAAAATTTAAACATGAATGCATATTCTGTAGGGAAAGTATCTCTCCCTCCACCCAAGAACTTCTCCAAGCATTAAAACATGTCTTGAATTATAAGCAGCTAGTAACAAAAAACTAAGGAACAAAAACTGAGCAACAGCATGAAATGCATACACATATATCCAGTGTATTTTCATAAATATTTGGCTCTGGTGTACATATCAGATGATTACTCTAAGGACATCCGAATGAGACTTTAGCTGTATCTACAGGGAGCCAAATCAGTTTTTAAAGTTAAAACTGATGTCAAATTAACATCTGCACAAGCTTACCTGCATACCTTAAGTACACACTGTACTTTCTGCCTTTTAGAATTCTTCTCTTTCTTCAAGGCAGGATGTAGGTGCGCCATGTCTCCCTCACAGTTTTCTCAGATCTTCCTTAATGAAAAATGTACTTTCCCCCTGAAATGTTCTTAGCATCTTTTATTTGAATCTCTCTTTTGTTGCTATCACAACCTAACTTCTACCATACAAATATGTAATGTCATTTCCCATCCCTACTCCTACTAAAATGAAAAGCTCCTTGAGGTCAAGGACTGATCTTTCTTATCTTTTCATTTCTAACTCCTAAAATAGTGCCCTTATTGAATTAATTTTTAAATTTATTCTTTTAAAATGCATTTAAATTTTTAAATGTATCACATTTTTAAGTATTTCTTGAATTAAATTTTGCAACATCGAATTAAATCAGGTCAATAGCCTTTACTAAGTATTTACTGTGTCAGGCACTATACTACTATACTGAGTGCTAGAAATATAAGCAAAAAAAAAAAATTCCCTGCCCTCAAGGAGCTTACATTCTAATGGGGGAAGACTACAAAAAAAAAAAAAGAAAGTTGAAAAGTTGAGGGAGGGGAAATACAATACCTACTGAGGACATAGTAGAAAGAAAATAGAAGAATGATGGATAGGGTGGGTTCTTTCTCAAAATAGAGGTTCCAGAAGGAACTCACCTGTGGCAGAAGGGGGCCAATAGGACAGAGGGCAAAGGCAGCTGAAGCATGATGGTGAAATTCTTTCTGTCATTTATTCAAGAAGATGTAGATTTTTAAAACAATTTTAACTTAATTCAACTTTGTTTTTACCAAGTTCAAATAAATAAACATATATAAATGGATATAGCTTATGAAAATACTCCCAAAAAATATTTCCCTTATATAAAAAACTTGAGGTGCTAAAGAAGAAAACTAAAATAGAAATATTCAGCCAGCTGCTCTCAAGTATAATGATGGAATCAATGGACAGGAAAGGCCTTCAAGTGGTTCTCTCGTTATTTAGAGTCTGGGTCTCAAAAAATGAAACTATGACCTGAAGTCTTCCTGTTGCTAAACAGAATCAGAATGAAGAAAGTGGATGTCAAGATAACTGTGGCCCGAGAGCCCATATGCATTTCCAATTCCATAACAGGTACTACTGAGGTCCCCTCAAATTTCTTTCCAATCATCAAGAATAAGGAATTTAGTAGCTATATGATCAAGGGACAAATCTTTTAACCTCTCAGTGCTTCTATTTTCCCACCTGAAATAAAGCAGCATCTTCAAAAAGACTACTATTTTTATTCTAATTTCATCAAGATGGAATTTCTCATTCTTTTTAAATGTCTGAGATAAGTTCTTATACATGGAAGTAATTAATATTTTAAATGAATATTTATGGAATAAATGGACTATCAGTCTCTCTTTTAACACCCCCTCAGACTTCTGGTGGTCTGTGGTCACAGAAAGTATTTTTTATTAGGGAAAACAGGGAATGGACTACAAGCAGGTAATTAAGCAGCTTAGAGGCACCACTAGATCTAGAATCAGAATGATCTGAATTCAAAATCAGCTTCAGATATTTATGACTGAACGAGTCATCTAATTTCTGGTTACTTCAGTTTTCTCAAATGTAAAGTGAAAATGATTTTCATCAAATAACATCTTCCTCACAGGGCTATTGTGAAGATCAAATGTGATAATATTCATAAAACACTTAGTTCTGTGACTGGCACATAGTGAGCTCTGAATAAATGCTTATTCTCTTCCCCTTCCCACCACTTATAAATGCTTTAAGCACTATTATAATGAGGGAATATTTTTGTATTGAATTCATTTGTATGACAGAGTTGAGAAAAGAGACTCATATGGTGGGCTAAAGGTGAAATGATGGAAGAAACAAAGGTTCAAGCCTCCAAGCATACTGATTTATTAAGTAACGTATGGCAATCACCTAACAAATTTGGGCCAATAGTCCTCAGCTTTGTCAATGAATCCTAAATACAAGGGAAGACAAACTTTTATATGCTAAAAAAATTACTCAAACAATGCCAATTAATACAAGGAAATGATGAGTCAGGATATGGCATTAGATAATGTGATTTCCAAATGGAGAAAAGATTAGGGATTTTCCAAGGTGGTAGAAGAAGAGTAAAGAGATGGCATTCCCTGAAATTAGAAAGAGCCATCCCACTCCCCTCACACACCTATGAACAATCAAAGGAACATGGAAACAACAACCGATTGATCAGTACGGGATGAATTTTCAGATAAGACATATGAGTTACTTGAAATATACAATTGTGAGAAAACTCCTTGCATCAACCTAGTTCTGACTGGGTGAGGCTCTGGTCCTTAGTTAAGGGTCTCTAAGCAATAGGTAATAGTGGTCCAGTTTCCCAGAAACAGAGGTAGGTTCAAACAATACAATAAGGTTTTCTCCCAATTCACACAATTAAATAGTGTTTTCTCACAAGACAAAAGTTAAATTAAACCTATAATTTAATAGAAAGGGAACTAAGCTCACCCCAGATTTGAGTCACAAAGTGGAATCAGTGTTGTTCACTCAATTTCCACCACTACTTATTGTCCTAATCCACTCGATTCCCTCAATTGGTGGTAGGAAAAAAGAAAAGCAATCTGTCAAAAAAAAGCATTATTTTATAGTGGGTAGATTTCTGAACTTGGAATCTGGAGATCTGGGTTTGAATCTCACCTGAGGAATTTACTAGCTATGTGATCAAGGGCAAATCCCTTACCTTCTCAATGCCTCAGTTTTCCCATCTGTAAAATGGGTGTAATAATACTTACAATTTGGATGGAGTTTTGGGACTATAAGACAGAAGTCACTGACATTTCCAGTTCTGCTTAAAAGAAGCTCCGGAAATTTTTTCTTTTTTTTTTAATTTGGTCAATTTCAAACATTATTCCTTGGTTACAAGAATCATATTCTATTCCTCCCTCCCCTCCCCCACCCTTCTCATAGCCAACACAATTCCACTGGGTATTACTTGTGTCCTTGATCAGAACCTATTTCCATGTTGCTGATGTTTGCACTAGGATACTCATTTAGAGTCTACATCCCCAATCATATTCCCTCGACCCATGGCATTAAGCAGTTGTTTTTCTTCAGTGTTTCTACTCCCACAGTTTTTCCTCTGAATGTGGATAGTGTTCTTTCTCTTAGATCCCTCCAGATTGTTCAGGATCATTGCATTGCTGCTAGTAGAGCAGTCCATTACATTCGATTGTACCACTGTGTATCAGTCTCTGTGTACAATGTTCTGGTTCTGCTCCTTTTGCTCTCCATCACTTTCTGGAGGTTGTTCCAGTTCCCATGGAATTCCTCCAGTTTATTATTTCAGAATTTTTTAAAAATGCCTAGCATATATAAAATATCCAGACTAAACATCATAAATATAAGCATTATAAATATAACTGATGCAGAATGCTCTTTAGTGTTAGCTGCAAAAGGCATGAGGAGAAATGAAAGTTTACTTATCTACACCTAAATATCAGATAGACCTGCTTTATTTCTACCTCAAGGATAACTCTCTCAGCTTTATCTGATATTTAGGTGGAGATAAGTAAACTTCTTTGTATCTGTCTGTATTAGCCAGATACAAAGATAGTTCCAGCTCACAAAAGAGCTGAAATAGCCCTAAGGCTATGGACTATATTCCTAAAGGAATTTCAGACAACCTCCTATAGAAAAGAGGTCACTGTATTTCAACAGTGAGCTAGTAGTATGGCAGGCAAACATGTCCAGTCATATGTAGTGGCAAACAACTGATGCTGGAGAAGCCCAGGCTAGCAGGTTGCTTGAGTTTCTGAATTCTGAGCTGTTGAAGGTCTAAAGTTGATCCAATGTCCTCACGAACTCAGGCATCATTGTAATGAGCTCCCAAGCATGGATGTGGGAATGTAGAGCCACCAGGCTGGGTAAAGAGAAGGAAACTGGCCCAGATCAGGAAAAAAAGAATAATTTAAAGCTTTTGTGCTGACTAATATTGGGAATAGGCTAGTGAACAGTTTTTATATTTCTAACCTGGGGAAAATAAGGAGAGCCAGTCTAAAATAAATTGCCTCGCACATGATATTAGCAGCTCCATGGGAAAGTCACAGGAATCAGCTTCACAGTCAGAGACAAATAAAGCTGTGATGCATTAAATACGAGTTGTCTGATCTATATGGGATCTGTCTCATAACAATAGTAAGTGAAGTTGTGAGATTGCACCTCTTTTGTTGTTCAGTTATTTCAGTTGTATCCAACTTTGAAGTTTTCTTGGCAAAGATACTGGAGTAGTTTGCCGTTTTCTTCTCCAGCTCATGTTACAGATGAGGAAACTGAGGAAAGCAGTGTTAAGCAAATTGCTCAGGATCACACAGCTAGTGTCAGGCCCAACTACATCAGGAAGATGAGTCTTCCTGACTCTAGACCCAGCATCTCTTATCTAGCTTCCCCTCTATATACCGCTATGCGCATATGACCTTTCCCTGTCATTCACCCTACTATTCTTTTTAAAATAAATCTTTTGCTTTAAATTAATTTGTCCTCTGATCTGAACTGGTTAAAAAAAAAGAATAAAAGCATTGTAAAAGGGAATTCTTTGTTCTCTTTGAGTTTACACTTATGAAAGGGAATCCTTTTTTCTCTTTGCCTAGTTGGAGCTAACACTTTGATTAACAATAAGTTAAGTACCCCTACTTAGTATCTGACTAGATTGTGAAGAAAGGATTAACTCTCTTTTGTCTACCTTTTGATTGAATCAGCAAAAGCTTGAACTAGGTAGAGGAGTTCACAAGAGAGAATTAGAAAATTCACTTAAAGAATTCACATCCTCAGAAACTCAACCAGGTATCTATGAACCCTTTTGATGAGTATTCACCCCTCCAGAAGGTAAGAACTGGTTCCCACAAACACTGGCCCCTAGGAAGTGCTAGATAATTTAGAAGCTGGGATTGGCCCCTGTGAAGAGGGGCAGGGACAAGAAGCCACCATAAAAGGCCCTGAATTTCTGGAGCTAAAAAATTTAACTCCAAGAAGGAAGTCAGCTTCAAGAAGGAGTTGGACTTCAAGAGGGAAGTCAGCTTCTAGAAGAAAGTTGACTCAAGGAAGAAATTTGGCCTCAGGAATCACCTTCACTCAAGTCTTGATTGTTTTGACCTGCATCTTGGAGGGTACATGGGTGAGTGGATAGCTGGCATTCCCTTCCTATCTTCTGGAGAGAGTTTAATTCCAGTTGAAGGTCAACAAGTCCTGGCTAAGTCAAGCACTGGAGCAATATTTAGTTAGATAGACTAATGTCTTCTCTACCCTTTTGTTTTCCTCTGCTTTCATTCTTTCCACCTCTTTTGTAAATAAAAGCTATTAAAGGTAATTTTGACTTTGAGCAATAATACTTTGAATCGGCAACCACCACTATTATTTATAATCTTCATATAATTTAATCAAACCATTAAAATTTAATTCTTACAACTTGAGATCTGTGGTTTTGAACAGATACTGGCCCAAAGAGTATCTTTAACATTCTGTTGTAGAATTTTCACAAAATCGAAAATTTAAAGATTTAAAATGGAAGATTTAAATTATTTTGGTGGGAAAATCCCAGGAAAAGAAGCTTGCTAACTCCTTGAATCTAGAAAATTAACTGTTTGGAGAAAGTGTCATAAAGAAACCTCCACTGCATCAGAAGATACAAAATGAACGTTGGGGTGTAATTGATTGAACTGAAGGGGATTGAACACATTTATCCTGAATGTAAACCTTTATGCCAAAGGGGTCTGCCCCCTAATTGGCTTTTTGTCAATGAGCCTCAGAAACATTGGTTTTGCTCTCTCTCTCTCTCTCTCTCTCTCTCTCTCTCTATTTCTCTGTCTTCTACTTCCCTCTTATCTCTAGCTAGTGTAGTTTTCTCTTAGAAAGTTCAATGTTGTATGCATCTTTAGTAAGAAGATTTTTAGAGGTATAAGATGGTTTTGCTTAAATGATCCTTTGGGGGAGACTAGTCTCCCAAAGGATCACAAGGAGAAATTGTGAAGATGGAATTGACTCTCCCCTTGCCTACTTTTAAATTTAATCAACCAAAACCTACTTAACATTAAGTAGGGGAGGTCAGCAAGCCATTTGCTAAAATTGGTGACAACTCCAGAAGCAACTGACCACCCCCTGGATAGTACTAAGTAAATTTAAAGACTCCAATTGGTCCCTGTAAAGTGGAGGAAGGGACAGGAAGGGATGTAAAAAAGGGATTATAAAAGATGATGAACTTCCTATGCAAGAGGTCTTTGTCCTGAATTTTCAGCTTAGAGGATCTTGGACTAAGACTATGGCTTAGAGCTAGGTCTTGGACCTGGGACTCTGGCTCTTGGACTGATTCTGGTAAGACTGCTCCTGGATCTTCTCCTTTTGGAGCATCAGTTTGGGTGAGGGAGAAGCTGACCCTCCTTTCCTGGCTTCTGGAGAGATTAGTTCCAGAGAGGCCTCCCCTTCTTGGAAGAAGCAACATGGGTGGAACTCCTGTTTAATTCACCAGCAGGTCCAGCTGAAGATTAACAAGCCCTCCCAGGATAACCCAGGCACCAGAGCAATATTTAGTGTGGTAGAATAGACATCTCCTCTATCCTCTTTTTCATTTCTCTTCTTTAACTCCATCTTTTTTTGTAAATAAAAGCTGCTAAAAGTCATTTTTACTTGAGCTATAATATTTTAAATTAGTGACCACAGTATTATCTTGGAACTCTCATATATTTAGTCCAACCATAAAATTTAATTCCTTATACTGTGTTGCTTTCAGGGACCCCACAGATGGGAGATGGTTATTTATACTATCTTTAGGATTCAATTTAATTCAACAAACTTTTATTAAATATCTACTATGTACAAGACCCTGTGTTTGGCACAAAGGACACAAAGACAAAAATGAAAGAGTCTATGATCTCAAGAATAAAACACATACTCAACTGAGTAAATACAAGGCATTGCAAATTCATTTCAAGAGGGACAGATCACTGATAATTAGAGAAAATTAGGGAAAGTATTTCTTAGGGTGTGCTTCCTGTGCTATATTTTGGAGTAAAGCAAGGATTCTCTGAGGGAGAGGTAAGGAAAGAGTATTACAGACAGGATGGCTGATGCAAAGACATGGGATGCAATAGAGAATGGTGTGCTTAGGGAAAAGCAAATGAGGATGTTTAACTGGAAAACTGTGAAGAAAAGGGCATAACATAAAATAAGACTGGAATAGTAGAAGAAAGTGTGGATAGCTCAAAATGCTAGGCTGCACAGTTTGTTTTTTTTAGCCCACAAGTAATAAGGAGTCAATGAGAGTTTGAAGAAAAGAGGTGATAATTCCAGCTTTGTTTTTAAATATATAAATTTGGCATCTGTGTGGAAAAATGGATTGCAGGGTCATAGATTTAAAACTGAATAGAACCAGAGATGTCATCAAATCCTACCCCCTCCTTTTACAGATGAGAAAACTGTTCAGAATGGCTAAGTGATTTGCCCAAAGTCACACAGGTAGTAATTATATGAGTCAGTATTCCAACCTAGATCTTCCTGACTACAAATCCATTGCCCAATCTGTTATCCACTCCAAAATTGTAGACAGAAGAGATTGGCATCAGGAAAACCTATTTGGAGGTCATTGCAATAATCCATGTGAAAAGTGATGAGGTCCTGACCCAGAGTAGAGGCTGGACAAGTAGAAAGAATGGGATGCAGACAAGAGATGCAATAGAGATAGAATCAACTAGACTTTGCAGCTTGGATAAGAGGACATTGTAAAGAAAGTTTTTGTAGGCACTTAGCAGCTAGGTGGCTGTGGAAAGGAAATAAGACTGACAGTTTGTGGGGGAAGGGCCCAACTGGGAGTGGCAGTTGGGTCTTGTGACTAGCATTTTCTTCCTGCCGGGTGTGGCAGTTGGGTCTTGTGACTGGTACTTCCTTCCTGCGATGTGGCTCTTGCTTCCCGGTGTTGGAGGAGGAAGGAGCTTGTTCAGCCCAGTCTGGTGTGGTGTGCCTCCTCTTCTTGCTTCAGCTCAAAGACACAGGCTTTGAAGGTTAGAATTGTTCTTGTTTGCTTTCTGTATACTGCTAAGATTGTGAACAGGGACGCATTGTGGGTGATCCTCAGCAAGCTCGGTTGCCCAGCAAAATTCATCAAACTGATCCAGCTCTTTCATGTCGACATGACAGGGGAAGTCCTATCTGGTGGAGAGACTTCCGACCGCTTCAACATCTCCAATGGCGTGAAACAAGGCTGCATCCTCACTCCGGTGCTATTCAACCTATTTTTCACCCAAGTATTACGACATGCTGTGATGGATCTAGACCTGGGCGTCTACATCAAATACCGACTGGATGGCTCACTATTCGACCTTCGCCGCCTGACTGCAAAAACAAAGACAACAGAGAGACTCATCCTGGAAGCTCTCTTCGCAGATGACTGTGCTCTCATGGCCCACCAAGAAAATCATCTTCAAACCATTGTGGACAGGTTCTCCACCACAACAGAACTGTTTGGCCTGACTATCAGCCTCAGCAAAACAGAGGTGCTGTTCCAACCTGCACCAGGGAGGCCAACGAACCAGCCGTGCATTACAATCTACGGCACGCAGCTTTCAAGTACCTCGGCAGCACCATCGCCAACGACGGGTCCCTAGACCACGAGATCAATGCCAGGATCCAAAAGGCCAGCCAGGCACTCGGGCGGCTGTGCTCCAAAGTCCTCCAACACAGAGGTGTAAGCACTGCGATGAAGCTCCAAGTGTACAACGCAGTGATCCTCAGATCGCTCCTATATGGTTGTGAGACATGGACACTGTACCGGAAGCACATGAAACAGCTGGAGCAATTCCACCAACGCTCCCTCCGGTCAATCATGAGGATCCGATGGCAGGACCGAATCACCAACCAGGAAGTCCTCGACAGAGCCAACTCCACCAGCATCGAAGTCCTGGTCCTCCAAACCCAGCTACGATGGTCTGGACACGTCATCCGCATGGACCCACAGCGAATACCAAGACAGGTATTCTATGGGGAACTGTCAGCTGGACTCAGGAAACAAGGCCGACCAAAGAAAAGATTCAAGGATCAGCTAAAGTCCAACTTGAAGTGGGCTGGCATGACACCAAAGCAGCTAGAACTCGCTGCCTCTGACAGAAGCAGCTGGAGAACCCACATTAACCATGCCGCCACCACCTTTGAAGATGAGCGACGTCGACGTCTTGCCGCTGCGCGTGAACGCTGACACCAGGCCACAACCGCACCTCCTGTAACAACTGGCGTCCCAGGCCCCATGTGCCACAAACTGTGCGCCTCAGCCTTTGGCCTCCAAAGCCACATGAGGGTACACCGTAGATGAAATTGCACAAAGACAATAGTCATTCTCGGTCACCGAGAGACTACCACTATTACTATTACTGCTAAGATTCTAAAAAAGACAAAACCGGATTGATATAGAGTAGAGGGGAGTGGGAGAACCCTCCGCCAGCCTCTGGCCTGGCCTAAACTCTGAAGCTGAGGAAAGAACTCCAATTCCAACAGATTATTGGTTATTGAACTTTATATTATTTGACTACGCAGTCAGATACGTGGACTATCATTTCTGGTCATAGAGGGAGCTGAACTTCAGTTTCAGTCATTCAAAGACAAACAGACCTCATTGGACCCCTGCTGTTTCCTCTCAGCAGGGGGCATCTCCCTCCCATGCCTCACCAAGCTATCCTCTCTTCCCTTAACTCCTCATTACCCCATACAAACCTCCCATTATCCCCTGTTTTCCAATCCTATTTCCTTTCCCAATAAATATTACATGGCTCAGTGGATAGAGCTTGGAATTCAAATTGGGTTTCAGACACTTATTAGCTGTGTGACCCTGGGCAAGTCATTTAGTCCTGTTTGCCTCCATTCTTTATTTGTAAAACAAGTTGAGGAATGGCAGACCACTCCAAAATCTTTGCCAAGAAAACCCCAAATGGGGCCAATGAGGAACCAGACATGACTGAAAATTGACTGAACAACAAAAGTACTTTACAAATGTGAACTATTAATATATCATAAGGACAGGACCACTTGTCAGCATATGGCAAAGTAGCACACAGTCACACACATACACACACACACACACACACACACACAAATTTAGTTAACTTTAATGTGTTAAGCATTTGCTATTTCCACTAAGTGCCATTCTGGAAAGAATATTGGATTTTAAGATGAAGGAATTTGTTGCAGATCCTAATTACTACCTTTGTCACTTAATTTCTATAGGCCTCAGTTTCCTCATGTATAAAATAAGAGTTGGATTAAATGATCTCTCAGATCCCTTCTAGATCTAAAATTAATCATTCCTATGCAAGGAGTCATTAGACAAAAGCAAAGAAAAATAATAAACAGTCCCTATCGTAAATGTGGAATTCTTTTCCAACAACTGAAACTCATGAAATTCAAAGATCTTTATAGATTATCTAATCCAACCTCTTTAATTTATATATGAGGAAACTGAGGCCCACAGAGGCAAAATGATGGACCTGAAGCATGTGGCAATTTAGGAATAGCTCATAGCAACACAGAAATAGAAGCAGGCAAAATACATGAGTATAGAAAAGATAAAAGAGTAGTAGGGAAGGAGGTCTACAAGATATCTCTAAGAATGGGGTTCACTACCCTACCTTACCTAAAAGTCTCTTCTTATCCCTTGTCTTGACAACTCCATAGGCCAGTGCAAATGGATGGAAACAAGAAAATATCCTCTTCTCCCAGTGTAACCTTAGGTAGGGGGAGTGTGGAGCATTCTGACTCGGTTCCTCACTCAAGAATTGCTTAACTCTGAACTTCAGAGGCAAAAATGAATCATCACCAACCCCAGCAATAACTCTACATGAGCCTAGAACATGTAGCCCCTCTGTTGCTATCCACTCAAACAATGGAGGTCATTTGAGCACACCAGTACTACCAGAAAGGCACATGGAAATACCCCAATGTATAATTAGCAGAACTAGAAAGAAAATAGACTCTTAAAAATAGAGGCAAGTTAAACTTGGCCTAGGAGTCTGAAAGCCTGGGTTCCAACTCTAAGATTCTAGAAAAAAAAGAGCCATAAATCCAGCTCCATGTTAGAAAAGGTGAGCCATTTAACTAGGTCAGGTAAACAAAATGATATTTGGACAAACTCAGTCCAACTCTAAGGACACATAATGAAAGCTCTGAATAAGGTTGGAAAGGAATCAGGTTATCCATAATTGTATCCTGGTTAATGGTAGTTTGGCTTTGGAGATACAGCCAGCTCAACACTGCCCCTCTTTGGCTATCTACAAACTATTCGCAACAGATGGAGTCTGTTTCAATTTCATGGTACCACCATGATACTCCTAATGCCCTTCAGTGCACAATGAGACCGGATACAAGACCTCAAGACTCTTCTCTCAAAATACATCAAGAGGATGTCATCCTTGACTTAATGGGATGAAAACCTACATGGCTTGAAATGATAAGCAGTAAATGCTTTTTATAGCAGCAGCCATCCTAAATGGTACAATATTCAGTCCCATCATGGATTATACTTGCTCTTTTTTTCAGATGTACAATTTATGTTCATCTTAAAGTTTGCTGGAACAAATTGTAAACTCCCCTGCTTCATGACATATAAGAAATGAGGTGGGATAGAAGAAGCCCTAGATTTG
Organism: Monodelphis domestica; assembly: GCF_027887165.1. NCBI lineage: Eukaryota > Metazoa > Chordata > Mammalia > Didelphimorphia > Didelphidae > Monodelphis > Monodelphis domestica. Next base: position 293,370,400 of record NC_077229.1, on the reverse strand, counting down.
GGCTCAGAGAACCAATCTTTGAATCCCAGCTCTGCTGCTTATTCTGCTTATCTCTTTAAGCAGCTCACTTCACTTTCCTGGGCCTTGGCTTCCTCCTCTATAAGTAACTGAGAGTTTATTGAAATATCTACAGAGCTATTCTAATTGCTTCTAGCAAGCACACTGCTCTGGGACAGTGATGAGAACACTGAGATTGGAATCAAGACTATCTGAGTTCAAATTTGACCTCAGATGGTTACCAGTTGTTTGAACTCAAGCAGGTCACTTAACTGTTGTTTGTCTTAGGTTCTTCAGCTGTAAAATGGGAACAATAATAGCACCTACTTCATAGGTCATTGTGAGGATCAGATGAGATGATGATATTTCTAAAGTGCTTAGGACAGTGCCTGACACACAATTCAAGCTGGTCTTGCATGATTCAGCATAGAAGACATTCTGGTAGAATCAAAATCTTCAAAAAGCCAATGTTTCTGAATGACTTTTGCCCACAGATGACTTTTCCTTCTTCCTTCATCCCCTAACTGTGGTTAACCCCCAAAACTCAGTCTTCCATCTTCAACCATCTGCTCTTTTCCTTTTTGTGATCACTCAGAAAGAGTTCATTCACTTCTTATGTATTCAACTATGACCTCTACACTGAGAATTCTCAGATCCTTACATTTAATTCTGGTCTCTCCTCAGATATCTTCAATCATGTTTTCTCTGCAGTTCTACCCTTTCTCTCTGGGAACATTGGACTCCATCCCTTAAACTTCCTTGGTCTAATATTGTAGTGTCTGTGCCTCCATAGCATTCTTTGGATAACTCCAGATATGCCATAATGCCTTCCATCTCTCCTTTATATATTATCTTCCTGTATTGGAATTTAAGCTACTTGAGAGCAAAGATTGTCTTAGCATGGTCCTTGACATTTAGCAAGTGCTTAATACATCTGTTAATACATGTGTCTGTACATATGTGTCCATTCAGTAATCTAATTCAAATGGAAAAGATAACAGGAAACCATTGAGAACTTCCTATTCCTTTGAGTGGTCGATACCCAGCCAAGGTGTCAGAATCGACTTTCATGGAAGAGCAGAAAAAAAGTTCAAGAATGGAAAGTTTGCTATTCTTCCAAAGATGACACAAAGACCCTCTTTTTCCTCCTGATTGAACTGTAATAAGAGGAATGACTTTCTGGGTAGGTACCTTGTTGCTAGAGACCAGAGTTCTTCAGCAGTGAAATAACCCAGCCAGACCAAAAGAAGGATTCTTTTTTCCCCCACTGGGTTATATATGTATTATCACTCAAAATTTATTTTCATATTATTCATTTTGTAATAATCTTTTAAAATCAGAACTCTAAATCATATACTCAAATAAACACATGATAATCATGTTTTCTTCTGCATTTCTACTCCCACAGTTCTTTCTCTAGATGTGGATAGTATTCTTTTTCATAAGTTCCTCAGAATTGTCCTGGATCAATGCATTGCTTTTAGTAGCAGTCTCTTACATTTCATCATCCCACAATGTTTCAGTTACTGTGTACAGTGTTCTCCTGGTTCTGCTTATTTTACTCTGCATCCGTTCATGGAGGTCTTTCCAGTCCTTTCTGAAATCATTCGGTTCATCATTCCTTTGAGCACAACAGTATTCCATCACTATCATATATGACAATTTGTTCAGCCATTCCCCAATCGAGGGACACCTCTCAGTTTCCAAATTTTTGCCTCCACAAAAAGTGCAGCTATAAATATTTTTGTACAAACAGGTCCATCCCCATTTTTTTATCTGGTTGAGATACAAACCTAGGAGTCCTATTGCTGGATCAAAAGGCTTGCATTCCAAAGAAGGACTCTTTAGACCATCCTGACTAATACCAAGAATGCCCAGAGAGCAGGACCCTTAATAGTCCTTTGCTGAAAGAGTCAATTCAAATGGAAACAACAGAGGACTGTTGGCAAAGGGCATAACAGATAAGAAAGCAATGGTCAACTGAATTAGTTTCCTTTGTTTAAAAGGAATATCATCACACAGCTATTGGTAACAGTAGGAAATACTCAATGTAAAATTTTGTCAGACTTGGAGGTATAAAAATTCACTTCATTTTCTTTGATTCTTCTTTCCCTATAAGTAAAAGAACAACTTTGATACATTACAGTCAGCGTGCTTTAAAGGCTTTGATATCCTAGTCAAAATATTTGTATGTAAACAGGAACAACATTGCCACTGAAAGGAATACTAAAGTCAAAAGCAAGTCATTTCATTGGAAAAGATAATAAAAAATGACTTGGGAAATGATATTTCACATACACATACATTGTATCAACTAGTTTGTAAGCACCTTACAGACAAAAAAGAGGTCCTTTACATCCTCAGCATCAACTCCAGGGCCAAAAAGAGCTCTCAGGTGACTGACTATCCCTGGGGAAATACTTGAAGCTAATAAGGAATGAACAAAGCAGAATGATAGACAGCCCCGGGCTCTGTTAAGGGCTATAGCATCCTATCACATTTGAGAGGCACTTTGGTACAGTGGAAAGAGTACTGACTCTAAAGTCAGATACCAGAGTTCAAATCTTGGCCCTGCCATATCTGCTTCTATGACCATGGGCAAACCCTTGGTTTCATCATATGTTAAAAAAAATCTAGGCAGCCCACCAGTTGGACTAGCTGAACTTAAGGTCTCTTCTAATTTTAATCTATGATACTTTAATATCATTTTGAGTATATGGTAACCCAGCTCCCATGATTTCAATTATCATTGCTATGAAAGACTTTTAAGTCTTTATGAAGTGATGAAGTGATAAAGTGAAGTGAGCAGAACCAGGAGAATGTTGAATGCAGTAACAACAACAGTGTATGATGATTGGCTGTAAATGATGTAACTATTATCAGCAAGGCAAGGATCCAGGACAACTCAAGGCACTCACGACAAAAAGCCTCTCCACTGCCTTAGAAGGAACAGATGGAATCTGAATACAGATTGAAGCACACCATTCTTCACTTTAATTTCCTTTGTGAATTTTTCTCTAGTACAAATGATATGTATCTTCTTCCTCAACATGACAAGCATGGAAATAAGTATCTCACAATAGCACATGTACAACCTATATCATATGACCTGCCATCTTGAGGAAGGGTGAAGGGTCTGAGGGAGGGAGAATCCATGGCAAAATGTCAGAAAACAATTATTATGGGCTACTACATGACTTAGTGGATAGAGAACCAAGCCTGGAGAACGGATGCCCTGGGCTCACCTCTGGTCTCAGACATTTCCTAGCTGGGAAAGTCATTTAAACCCAATTGTTTAGCCCTTTCTGCTCTTGTGCCTTGGGATAATGCCTAGTATTGATTCTAAGACAGAAAGTAAGGAGTTTTAATTATTTTTTTAGAGAAAACAATTACTAAAATTGCATCTACATGTAATCTGAAAAAATATGTAAAATAATCAAAAAACAAACAAAACTATCATTGTTATGCCACTGATTCTCAGATCTATTTCTCTAGCCAGATACTCTCTCTTGACCTCCATCTTCCAACTGCCAATTAGAAATCTCAAACTGGAATGTCCCATGGACATCTTAAGTCAACATATCTAAAACTGAACCTATTACCTTTCTCTCTAATCCTTCCCTTCTTTCAAACTACTTCCTTACTGTCAAGGGCATCACAATGATCTCAGTCCCCCCAGGTTCACTCACAGCATAGGTGTCATCCTCAAATCCTCACTCCCTCTCACATACTCCCCATGTACAATCCATGGCAAGCCTTGTTTATCCCACCTTCTTAAGACCTCTTGTATATGTCTCCTCTATTCTGACACTGCTACTATCCTGGTACAAGTCCTCACTATTTCACATCTGGACTATTATTATAACCTAAGGTCTATTTCCCCATCTCAAATCTCTCCTTCCAGACAGCTATCAAAGTGATCTTCCTAAAGCATAAACTGGATCATATCATCTATGTTACCCCTAGAATCAAGTATAAAATCTGGTTTTTAAAACCCTTCAAAACTTGGTCCCTTCCTATCTTCCCAGAATCCTCATATGCTACCCCACACCATTTACTCTGTAATGAAGTAGCACTGGCCTCCTTGCTGCTTCTTGAACTCCATCTTCTGACTTTTCATTTTCATTGGATGTTCTTCATTCCTGGAATACTTCCCTGACTTCCTTCAAACCCCAACTTACATGCCACCTTCCACAAGAAGGTTTTCCTGATCCTCCTAAATGCTAGCACTTTTCCTCTATGATCTTCTGCAGTTTGCCCTATATATTTCTTGTTTGTGCATAGTTGTTTGTATGTTGTCTATCCCCCCATAGACCATGAGCTCCCTAAGAGAGGGAATGTTATTTTGGGGGGGGGTGTTGTTTTGTTTTCTTTTTACCTTTGTTTTTATCCCTGCTATTGGCACTGTGCATTGTGCATCAAAACTACATAATAATGCTTATTGATTGACTGACTAGAAGCAGTCATAACTAGGAATACTTTTCCCTAGGGAAAAAAATATTTGAGGCAGAATTGCTGTGGTAGCTGTATCAGCAACATAGGAAACATGGATGCATCTGTGTGAAGATTCTCAGGTCAGAATCTTGGGACCAGGCAAGGCATCAGGACTATGACTTACAGTATAAGCTAGTAGAAGGCTTCAAGTCTCAAAATCCCAGGGATAATGGTCTCTAGACTTCTAAACTTGGAAGAAGTATGTACTCCCAGGAGGAAGTATACCTCTTCCCCCACCTTACCTATGTTGGCACCCTGGTGAGCCTATGCTAATTACAACTTTGAATAGAGAGAAAAGCTATATAATGTAATTTCAATGACTGAAATCCTTTAAAAATCTGACCCAGAGAATATTCTGGAAAGACAATTAGGGGAATCGGTTTTTAAAATATAATATTTACTATACCATGAGCTCAGCTGATAATTATTTTAGAGAAAGCTTTACTATTAAGCTCAGTGCCTTGGACATAGTAGAAGCTCAATGAATATCAACTAAGTCCTAATTGGAACCAATAATGAATCTTCTGAAGCAGTCACATTATTTGAATTTGAACTCTATATTTCTATTGGGCTGTAACCAATTACCATATTTATGCAATTATAAATTCAAATAGTATGAATTCAAATGGGATTCATTATATATATATATATATATATTAATCGGGACCTAGCTATATTAGATTACTACAAAATGATGAAAATTAATCTGCTCTAGTTCTACTACATTCATAAACCACCCATGGAAGCAAAGAATTAACTCTAAGGGACCACTTAGCAAGATCATTTAAACCTTTTCTAATCTAATTCATTTTATAGGTCAGATAGCCTTAGAGCACTGTATTCCTTGTTCCCCCATAGTTATTTTTTTTGTTCATCTGAAGAGTTTGGAGTCAGCTAAATTTGACACCTCTTGCAAAATTCCAAAGGTTCAAAAAGTAATGTAACTTAAAACCAAGAGTATTTTTAGAAATATACTCAGGAGGTCATCATTTAATAAGAAAAAGAAGTGAAGGATGATTGAGGGATGCAGGTTATCACTTATTACAATGACAAACATTTCCATTACTGTTTATATGTCCACCAATTTAGCTATAGTTCAAAGAGCTTACTCCAGAAGTGGAAGGGGAAATTTATAGATATAAAACTTTTCAGAATAGAACACTGGCCAGGTTTAGTGTCTGTTTTAAAAGAGAGGCTTTATTGTATCCAAGTGTGTGACAATGTACAGGACAAGACCAATTAGAACTCTATAGGGAGAGTTGTAGATGCAACGGGGCCATTTCTATTTGCAGCTGGATTTTGCTGCCTACCCTATTCTAAGTATGCACATTCATCTCTTGCAAAAGAGCATCTTAATTTTATCCCAATGTTTAACTTCCAGAGTTCTGCTCACTTAGCCAGCAGGAGATCCTTTGATGCTTGTCCAATTACGGAAGAAGGAAAAGATAGAAAGAGTGAGACAGTAAGGGACAGAGAACATTTGTCATTCATGTGAACTGAACTCTAGTATGTTTACGTACTGTAGTCATTTGGGATGATTAAATGTCATTTAAATCCTGTTCTGGTAGGACGTTTTTCCTGCCTCTAGGAACTCAGAGCTCTATTTTCTTCTCTCAAGAATCCAAGGATATTGCACTGTCATCATCATAAGCCCAAATACAATAAAATTCAAAACCAAGTAAAACAGAGAAAGGAAGAACAAAATAAAAAATAATAAATACAGATGATCCCAAACTTTAGTAGGTTCACAAGAAACTAAAGATGATTTTTAGCTAATCTACTTGATACTTTTTTTTTCATTCTAAAGTATAGCAAAGTATTTGTCTTTACCAAGAACCTAGTTTGAACACTATAAGGAAATCTTTCAGGCATGCTCAGTCCCACACTTGTCAACAACGAGAAGGCTAAACTTTCATGTTTCACCTGATTTTTCTAAAATATTAGTTTTAGCTTTTGTCCTTTCTTGCCTTTGTTAGTGTTGGACAGAAAGCATCAGACTTCCACTACTAGAATAGCTGAGGTTTCCAAAGAATTCAGGAACTTAATTTATTGAAAATCAAGAGAATTTATTTCAAATTCTCTAAAATTTATCATTTCCCATTGATAAAACACAAGTGTTTAACCTTGGCCTTGCATTCCACCCCCACTGCCCTGTCACCATCAGCCTCCAGGACAACAGACTTGCTTTTTTCCATTCATTTTCTAACCTGATGCAAAACACAAGGCAATTTCCTGGAAGAGTCTAATTTTTCCAGGATATTTCAACAAGTGTTTAAAGAAGTATTGCAGTTGTCACATTGGCAACCTAAAACAGCAGAATAGGAACAGGAATGGCTGGACTAAACACCCTATCTTAAAAGATGGATTTCTTCTCTTATACTTTTGTGTGATTTAAAACATCATTCAAACCACCCACCTAAAACTTATGAGTTGAAAAAAGGGAACTTCAGTTCCATTTTGGTGACTACCTTTCCAATCCATCCCAGTGAAATGATTCTGTATCCAAACGCAAATATTTCTTAGCCTGATTAATGTTTTGCTTTCATGTTTAGCCCCACCATCACCCTCAGTGTGATTGTTGTTATTATTCAGTCATATCCAACTCTTTGTGACTCTATTTGGATTTTTCTTGGTAAAGATACTAGAGTGGTTCACCATTTTCTTCTCTAGTTCATTTTACAGAGGAGTAAACTAAGGCAAACAGTGTCAAGTGAGTTGCCCAGGGTTACACAGCTACTAAGTGTTTAAGGTTAGTTTTGAACTCGGGAAGATGACTCTTCTTGACTCTAGGTCTGGCATTCTATCCACTGTACCACTTAACTGCCCAGACACCATGATTAGAACCTAACAAGACCAAAAAGCATCAGACTAAACATGAAATACAAATTGAGTGCTGAATGGCCATAGACAATGTTTCATAATTTTTATGCTTTTATTTTCCGCGTGTGTGTGTACCTGTGTCTGTATCTGTGTATGTGTGTGTGTTGAGGATAGGAGAGTTCACATAGATAATATGTGTGTTGCTAACAGGGAGAAAATGTGAAGGAGGATGGAATGCCAGATTATAATCTGACTTTTGTTCTGGTTAATCTAGATTCATTTAACAGTTCATTTCATGCCACACCACATATGAAAGTCCAGGTGAAAATGAAAATAAACATGAAGGTGTATACTAGAAGGTTGGATTTCCAATTTCAATTTGCAAAGGAGAAAAATAATTAAGTTCTTTCATGAAAAATAATACATTTATGTTCATTTTCATTTATGCTTCTTTACATGACTAAAATGAAGAGAGAAGCTAGAATAACCAATTCTTCCAATTTAAAAAGCAGTAGAGCATCTTTGTATGTTTTCCTCACTATATTATATATTATAAATATACTGTCTCATCTTTCCATCCTTCTGGTTTCATAGTCTGAGTTTATATCTGTTACCAAACCATGTTGCATAATCTGAACTAAAAACTACTTTTTATTCTTTTAGGTACTGTGTGTTTATAAGCTAGGGAGGGTGTTCAAAATGGGACAGATACCACTAAATGTTTAAATGCTTTAAGATGAGGAGCCATATCCACCATTGTGTTAAGACCTTCCATTGCATGTTGAGAACCAAACAGAAAACATTCCAGGAGCTGTTAGTCCATGTGATTGGCCAGAATAATTCACCAAGAAACATTTGCAAAGTGGTTTTCTAGATGCAAATGCTTTCTAGATGATAGAGTACAAACATTTTGAAAGAGAAATACAGAAAGGTAGAGGGGAAACTCAAAAACAATTCCAATGATATGACCTCTAAACCATATGCATAATTTTTAGCTGCCAAAGTATCAGACACATTAAAAAGGAAGACCTGAAATAATTAAATCATTGATTCAGAGAAGAAAATTTTCATCGAATCATAGATGGTGGTACTAAAAGAAAATATTTTCAGATAATTTTGCCTAGTTTAGCATTAGCTATCTGGAAAGATGTTTCATTTTTTTGTTTCTTTTTCTATTATTGCAATGGGGGGACTGACCAATGAGAAAAACCTTGGGAGCATGCATATTATACTTCACCTGATATAGTTCCTCCAAGTCTTGGCAGGAGGAGGTGAGCCTGATTCTAGAAGTTTGTGATGATGTGGAATGAAGAAGCCTGGTTCTCCACTTTAGAGCACAAACAGTTACTCTGAGACTGCTTGCCATCTGCTTACTGCATGTTATAGAAAACATCTTTAGGTTTGTCTATTGATATGGAGTAGAGAGTACACATAAAAGGCCTTACTAGAGAAACGTTGTCTTTTTTCCCTATTCATAATTGGATGTAAAGATGACTCTTAGTCCTTCAGAGGAATTATGAGGAGTGGGAACCCTTTCCCCCACTAGGCAGGACCATAAATACATAGGATCCCAGGCAAGTCTTTGTCTGGGATGAAGCCACCTCCTGTTTATATCTTCTTTTCTTTGGTACAGAGTTCTTTCTATGACTTTGAAAGGACAGAGTATCTCAAGTCCATTGATAGAAGTCCATGCTAGAAATTTTCCAGCAGCAAAACCCAATACAAGAGTGCTGCCCTAAGGATCTACTTGCTTGATTTCCACAACGGCAAATTGATGGGATAGCTAAAACACCATGCCTTAAAGACAATGGAATGAATTATCCATCTGCTAGACTACATTTGAATGTGAACTTGGTAAGGCACTTTCTGGCAAGTTTTAAGTTTGAATTCACTCTTCTCAGATAGAGGTAGAGGGGAGAGTATGGCTCCTATCACTGGTATTGATGATATTGAAGAGATATTAACTGGTGATTGATTGATATCTGAAAGAACACACTGAATTGTGGGCTTACATATCGGTCTTAAGAAAAATCTAAAACCCCTTTATGTTATCTTCCCTGAGGAAAAGCTGTGCTTTGAAGACTTAACCGTGTTGATGTGAGTTGGAAAAAAGCTCACAGAGCCCATACAATAATTTTATAAGTGACACATGTGTTTTGAAGGCATTGATGGTACATAATTATTTTCATCTCTGTAAGAAGCTCTCCTAAGAGGAAACTGCTTGTATCAATGAATATTAGCACCCTTTCTTCAATTTATGATCTCAAAGAGTTCCCTAGGGGTACTGAGAAGTTAAGGGACTTGCCCTAAATTGGAATTCCTCAGTTTATCTCTAGGATGATGTTTGATAATCTGGAGAGCAGCAATAGGAGAGTCACTAGGATCTTAAGATGAAACCATACGAATATTAACTGAAGAAACTAGAAACGTTTAGTCTAAAGAAAAGAAAACTTAAAAGAGATAGGGAATAGTAGCCATGCTCAAGCATATGAAAGGTTCTCATGTTGGGAAAGGGATTAGGTTTTATCTCCTTGGCCTCAGAGAACAGGATTCATAGCAAAGGTGAAAGTCACAGGGGCAAACTTTAGTTTTATGTAAGGAAAAATTTCCTGATGAAAGCAATCCAGAATTGAAATTGACTGCCCTGAGGAATAATGTTTTGAACTAAAGATTCTCCAGTAAATGAATGAACGGGCTCATATTGGGTACATTGTAAAGGAAATCATTCAGATACAGTGTAGGCTAGATGAGAGGTATCAAAAATTCATTCAGTAACACTCTTGAGTGTTATGTGACTGAGCCAGATTAAATTGTAATTGGAAAATATTTAACAAAGCAAACAAAAATACAATAAAATATAAATAACATTACATCTTAAAACTAATCAATATGTGGCCAACATGGATACTTATGTATGAATTAGTGGTGCCAATTTCCCTTGGATTAGATGATCTCTGAGTCCCCTTCCAATTTTGAGATTGTATCATTCTGGGATTAGATAATCTCATGTGATCCCTTCTAGTTCTAAAATTCCTTGATTCTCATTAAAGTTGGCATAAAACAAGTAAGCCTTTTAAACTTTGACCCTAGAATGGACTCCATCCTGGAGTTTGTCTTTCAAAGTCAAAACTCTAAACCCAATAAAAAGCTCAGTGGCATGAGGTCAAAATTTAGTCCCACATATTATAGGTAAAAATTAAACCACAGTGATAACCAAATGTGGATATGTAATTGGGAGGGTAGAGAGAGAGAATAGAAAAATAAAAGTTAAGAAGAACAATAGAACTAATAATAATGATGAGAATAAGAGATCACTAAATAATTTGTACTTTTTCTCCTAATGATCTCAGTGACAGCTAATAAGGTCAATTTCAAAAAGAAAGGATAAAAAGATGTATAAATATGTTGAATATACACAAAATACTCAGTGCAGGGTAGAAAAAACTGCGAATAATGTGTCTCCTTAGAATGGGAAATGGCTAAGTAATTGTGGTATATGAATGTAATAGGATATTATTGTGACATTTTATAAATTTAGAGATCCATGGGAAGAATTGCAAGAACTGAAACAAAGTAAAGAAATCAAAATGAAGAAAATAATATATTCAGTTACTATAAAGTAGTAAGACTACATAGTGATAACAATTCTGAAAAGATAGTATAAATCTGATCCACTGTCATCTCAATGCTGAAAAACATACAAGGAAAGCATGATGATCTCTGAGTAGGGAGGGAGAAGACTAGACATGGATTATGGTATATACTGTCAGACTTGGTAAGTGCTTTGCTTAAATTATTTTCTTTGTTACAAGGAAAGATTTAATGGAAAAATGAAAGAAGAAAGTATTGAAGTATAAAAAACAAAAGGCAATGATATAATAAATCAAAAATCCCTGCTTCTGATGAGGTGTCAAAAAGGAAGGTAATGTTTAAAAGAGGAGACAGGATATTCTTGGATCTGAAAAGACATCACTAAGATGTAGTGTTTGATTTTTGTTTTAAAAGAAGCTTTTCTCAGATGAGTCACCTTAATTCCTTGTTAACAGAGTTCCCAGGAATGAATGGAAAGAGCTGATAAATCTTTCTGTAGTCCATGCAACATGAGATCATATACCGTAAGATGCAAGTGTAGATTCCCCAAAGGGTGTTCTTCTGAAGAACAGCTTGACTTGCTCTGTTCTCCATCATACGCCTTCTCTCAGAAACCCAAGGGAAGTCATGATCTGAGATGATGCTCTCACAAATGATCATACTGCATCAAAGCTTGGAAGAAAGACTGTCAGATGTTTCATCTCTCCAAGGACCTGTGGGAGCTGAAGTTATTTGAATTTTCCTTTAACACCCAAATCATTCAAATCCTTCATTCCCATCTTTGCCTTCACAAAAACTGCAGTTCTCGATGCTACTTGACTATGTATTAACCTTGATAACTATGTACATGCCTTGGAATTTTTCAGGAGACAAAAAAAAACATTGAAAAAGAATGTGGTCTTAGTCTATCCTAGTTGTGGTGAGTTCTGTTCTCAACAAAAAAACACAAAACCACCTGACACCATAGGGTGAATCTTCATTATATGATGTGATCCAAAAGAAATGAAAAGTCTGGTTATCACTTACCATCCCTGCCACAATACTCTCACCTAGAAACACTCTCCTGACTCTCTCCCAGAATACTATTTTAGGAAAATGCCAAAAAAGCTCCTATTCAAAAATAAACATATCTCTGTTGTTTCACCTACCTCCTTTTGAGTTAACCCAGGAGCAGGGAAGCAAGAGGGAGTGGTAGTGGATGGCAAGAGAGGATAGACATTGAGAGAGGTAAAAAGACTGAGAAAACACAAGTTATTACGTGTTGACTCCCTCTCCAAGAACAGAGAAAAAGGAAAGCAAGGAAGATGGTTGTGTTGAACACAGGACCTTCTCTCTGTGCCTGACCTGCCCTCAATTTGGTTCCACTAATGGTGAACAATAAGTTAAAAACAACTGAAGTCCTAGATAGACCAATCAAAGAGCAAATAATATATAATAATCAAGATTGAAGGTTACTGACAACAATGGAACTGTGAGCAGAAAAGTAGGAACTTTGAGAAGTAGCATCCTCATTCCCCAAATGACTTGACTGTGACCTTCCAGAAAGCCATGCATTAGACTGTAAGATTAAAATTAATATCCAATAACTAAGTATTATATTTTATAAGATTTATTAATAATCACTTGAAGTAGAGGAAAAGTGAAGAACCTGAGTAAAGAGCAGTTTCCCAAGCCACCAAAGTGGGAGAAGAAGAAAAGAGAGCAGAGCAGGGAAGAAGAAAAAGGCTGGGTTACACAAACTTTTATCCACAAAAGGTAAGGACATAGTGTGAGAACAAAAGTAGGATTCTGGGAAATGTAGTCCTAGAGTACAAAATTCTAAGCACAAGGCCATGATTCAAAATTTGCAAGACATTTGCTAAATCGTCATTGGGAAAACTTAGATTCCAGTGGAAGTGACTGAGTCTAGACATCTGAACTGTTTGGGAATTCTTGATCTTAGTATGTGCATATAGACTGGTTGCTGTCAGCCTGGTTCTGGGAAAGGCTTTAAGTATATAGTTGATATAGTAGTTGCTTTACTAAATCTTCATCATCTTCTATTTATTTCCTTGCTTTTGAGTAAATATTGACTACAGTTAAGTCACACGTGCCAATAATTAGGGTTCACTGATACACAACATATCAGGAAGGAAAGCAGAGGTTTTCCCAGTGGCACAAGAGCTCTAGCTGAGATGTTAATTGTATATATCTACAATGACCAAAATATCATAGATTGAGAATACAAGCGACTACTACCCACAAAAGGGCAGAGGGATTGTGATGTTAGTTCACTGCAAATTATAAATAGATGATCATTCACCCCATGTATTTCAGGGTGTTGAGTAGAGCAAACACGGGATTACTAGAATCTAGGACCTTATCACTGAAGACTCAGGTAACTAAGGAGAGCACTTCCTAGTAGTTAAATGAGTCATCAGAGACCACAGGCATATTCAGAGCTCCAAAATACTATCCTAAGTAGGCACTGTGGAGAAATACATGAGAGAGAGAGAGAGAGAGAGAGAGAGAGAGAGAGAGAGAGAGAGAGAGAGAGAGAGAGAGAGAGAGAGAAACAGAGAGAGAGAGAGAGAGAGAGAGAGAGAGAGAAACAGAGAGAGAGAGAGAGAGAGAGAGAGAGAGAGAAACAGAGAGAGAGAGAGAGAGAGAGAGAGAGAGAGAGAGAGAGAGAGAGAGAGAGAGAGAGAGAGAAGGCATCATCACTGCTGAGTTGTTGGAGGTGGAAAACATACCTAAAAAGTGTCATAAAAGTTTTCTAACTTCTTTTCTGGCATCACCTAATGTGAATCACCCACTACTATTTCACTAGAGGTTCATATCCTTAGTTATTGTGCTAGTTTTAACATCATTATGAAAATGTGTCTGCAATAAAAGTGTTATTTAACAACCACAGAAGCAGTCTTCTTTTTATGAGAAGGAAATCTATAATTGTAGGGTGTCCCTGCCTTGGCCCTTTAAGAGAAAAACTCTATGTTTCCCTTGTGACTTCATCTGGTAGGAAGGAAATCAGAAAGTCTTGTGAACTTGGAGAGGACTCAAGGTACTTGCCAGGTTCAATAAAGACTTGAGTATGTTGCTCCCTTGGTTAAGCCTAATATTTCAATGAACTTTGAAGACCTAGTGAAGAAATGAAGTTGGCCTTAATGATATTTTGTGAGTGTGCAAATAGCATCATTGAAGTCAGGGGACAGCATACACCATGCTGTAAACTCAGTAACTGGGAACCAAAAAAAGCCATCTGTTGCATTCATCTTACCATACTCAAGAAGTTTTTCTTTTCTTTTTCTGTTATATATCACTATTTTTTTCAGCTTTAGGGAAACATTGCTTATATATTTCTCAGGTAATGTCCAGTAGAATCACAAAGGATTGCAGATGTAGAATTTTCTTTCTGGGCCTGGGCCAAAAAAAAACCCCTGAAAAATGTATTCTCATGGAATTTCTTTTGTACACTTCACTAGGACATGCCCACCAGTCTCACTCCAATGTATCTGTGTCTACTAGGCATGCATAGAAACCCTAACAGTTTGTGAGACAAAGAAAATCAGGAACAAGATTTAGTGTCACATCCTACCAGCAGGCAAGAAGTCCATTTTGCTAACTTCACTAGACTATGGGAAAGAAGAGAATTTCCCCAGAATCAGAGGCTGACAGGTGTTCTTAACATAGCAAAGTGAGTCTTCATAATAGAATCAAGGAAAGAGGTGAAATGAATTCCACAACACCAAGTTGGAAAAGAAAGCAAAAACAATTGTGGAGAACATCAAGGTGGAGAAGCCCAACAAAATCAATAGTCAATTGAACATCCAAGGCTGGGATCAGATGACAAAGAGTCAGAAATGGGCCCAAGGCAGAATACCAGATAAGTAGTTCAGTCTAGAACCACAAAGGGAAGAGAACATATGACCCTTGCCCCCAAGTCGCTTACAGTCTAATGAAGGAGATGAAACATATACATATATAGTAAGAATGGTTTTAAGACTATAAGCTTAAAGATGAGTTTAAAAATATTATGAGAAACTTAATGAAGGAAAGATTACTTATTACCAGAAGGCTCAGCAAGAGTTTCATGAATGGCTCCTAAACTGCAGGAGCTCCTAATCCTCCTAAACTTTTTCCTAAAGAAAAAGAAAGCTTCTAGCAAATAGAGAGGTTAGATTTGAAAGGGAAGTATATTTCAGGTTTGGAAACCAGAGAGTATTGTGAAGACATGAAAAGAGAGAGAAGAAGGGTAGGGTGAGGTTAAGGGGCTTGGCATAGTCCAGTTTGACTGAATAGTACAAGTCAGGGAGATAAAGCTCAAAAAGATAGTTTAGGACCAAATTGTAGATAGCTTTGTATGTCAAAATAAAATATTTGCACAATGAGGAATTAATGAAAGATTGGGTTGGGTTTGTTTTGTTTGTTTGTTTGTTTTGAGGAGGAAGAGAAGAAGATCCTCAAAGTGGTACCTTAAAAGAGGCAGTTTGGTATAACAGAAAGAGTTCTTGCTAGAACAAAGAATAAGAGTCAAAGCCTAGATCTGCCTCTTTTTTTACCCTTTGGAAAGTCACTTAACCCTCCTGGTCCTCAGGTTTTTTTACCTGTAAGATTAAGATTTTTGACTGGATAATCTACAAGACTTCTCTGGATTTTAATCTACACTTCTATAGTCTGAGATTACTTTACACAAGGAGGAAAAAGGATGGAATCAAACAAGGACAAGTTGAAGGCAGGTGGTAGTAATAGGAATGGAAAGGACAGGATAGACTAAAGAGAGGTTGCAGAATAGACCAAAGAGGATTTGGTAATTGACTGGATAGAGACCATTGGTTCAGGGCTTAGTGAGATTGAGGAAGAGAGAAGAACTAAAGATGGCTCTGACGTTTAGAGTATGGGGTGAATAGTGGTGCCATCTATAGAAACAAGGCTTCCCTTTAAGGATTACCATGTGTGTGCCCCTCATGGTCCTTTCTGCTTCTTAAAGTTTACCAGAAGGAGAGAGCCAGATGTGCCACCCTTGAAGACAAACTGTACCCTCCCAAGCTCAGTGGACTTGGGCATGATATGTATTAGATCATTCTCAAAGTACTTACCCCACCCTGAAATCAATGCATTTGTTCAATAGCATAATGTGGACAATAATAGACTGAAAATGAACTAATCCTCTAGCTTCCACTTCTTATAAGCAGTGTTTCTAGCATGCAACAACAACCTGTACCTGTAATATGGCTGCTGGCCCCAAGAATAAGCCAAGCCCGAATAGCCTCATTACATAGTATTTTCTCTCTCTTCTTGAAACTTCTCTTCGGTTTCCTATATTCCCTTGGGTCCCCTTCTCTAAAAACTCCTATCCCAGGCCAGCTTTTCACATTGCATTACTCAACACAGGCCAGCTTTTCATCCTACATCTTCCTTATTCTGAAGCAGATTTCCATCCTTCATTACTCAGGAAGACAGTTCCCACTGAGTGATGCAAGATGAGAAATGTGGCCATGCTCCTCCACAATTCCCTCATCTCCCTTTCTCATTCTCACTGTTGCCTCCTTTAGCACCACCCTTGCTGCTTTGAGCAGCTTTTGTCCGGTGTTCCCTTTTCTCCTCCCATCTTTCTCTCAAAAATCCCTTTCCTAAGAGGAACATCGGATCATGGATTCTAAGCTGGAAAGGACTTTAAAGGTCTCCAATCTTTTCATTTTATGGGTAGGGAAACTGAGGCTCAGAGTGGCAAGATGTCTGACAAGGTCACATGGGTAGAACTCAAACCAAAGTCCTGTGACTGCACATTCAGCACAGGCTACTATACCACACTGCCCACTATTATCAAAGTAGTACCTTGTACAACTCTATTCCTGAAAGCACTCTGGGATCCTCACTAGTTAATATCAAAGAGTGGCTAACTAACCTCTGCATTTGCTTTTTTTAGCTTCAGCTTAAAAGAAGCTGTTTGGGTGGATGTCAAGCAGTCAGTGCTTCTTTCTGCTTATCTTACACTTCCTCTTTCCAGGCTCTAGAACTGCAGGACAAAGCCTTCGGACGAAATAAGACACATGGCCATGGGGAAAGGGGAGGGATTAGAAACTGTAATTCAATCTAATATTTGAGGCTTGGCAAGTGTACCTATGGGATTTCATGAAAACCCCTGAATCTTTTTCATTTCAGAGCAATTAACCAGATCCCAGCATCGTTGGCTCCAGTGAGCCGCTTAGCTCTCTGTTTTATTACCCATTTCCTTTCTCCCTCGCCAGTGCTAGCTCCCATCCTTGCACTTGAAATAAAAAACCCACACTGTTATGGTGCCACAAAGGGGCCCCCACAAACAAGTGCCAGCCGGTGCAGTGCCGAGCAAACGCAGAGCCGGCAAAAATGAGGCGCACACTTGGATTCTGAGGCCGTTGTGTTCAGTCATTTATGTGTGGCATAATTAAAAACATCCAGCAGTAATTCAATAGTTCCCACCAAGTACAGACATAAAGTCTAGCAATTTTTCCCTCTGCATACTTAACCCTTATGAGAGGGAGGGAAGGACCAGTAGAGAGAAGAGAAATCTCTTTTATTTACAACCCCAGGGGTTATTTTTTTTTGCCCCCTCTCTTGGAGAAAAATGCAAACTTTGGAAGCCTGACCCAAAAGAGATCACATTCAGACAGCTTTTGTTTAATTCTATGGGTGGTGCGGTGGGGTGGAGAAATTCACATGGTACAACATCTGCAGCTCAGACCCATTGACACACCAAAAATGGGGCCAGATTAAGTAAGAAGCATATTACACCCTGCTAAAGATTTTAATTGTATGTCTTCATTTCCACCCCCTCCAAAAAAAATTCCTCATCTAACTGCAGGACAACAAAGCAATTGTATTAGAGGCAGTTGAATTATCCAGAGCATGGTGTTCCATGATTATTATTATTATTAGATGATGAAAATAAATTTAGAATGAAAAGCAGGTTAGAGCAGCCAAAGCCAGGGTTGGTTTTGATTACTGCTGAACTTAGGTCTACTGGAAGAAAACCTGGAGGGCTCAACCGTCCCTAGAAAAAAGAAAACAACTGGTGTTCTGGTGACTTGGTGGTTTTGCTCCAATGAGACATTGATTAGTTAACACATCATGTACTTTCCCACCTCTGTGCTTTGGTTCATGCTCTTCCCATTGCCTGGAATGCTCTTGATGTTGTTCTGTCTTCTCTTTCTGAGGCCTTCCCCCAAATCTTTGAAGTTTTAGCTCAAGTTTCATCTGCTTTAAAGCTACTCTTACCCACCCTGATAACACTGTCATCTCAAATCTCATAGAACACAGAGCATCTCTAACTTTCTGTTTGGTCAATTAATCACATATCCTCTCAAACTGCTAGTCAACTATTTCATGTGTCTACATAATCTCTTTGAGAGGCAATATGGCAGAGTGGATAGAAAGCCAACCTCAAAGTCCGATTAGCCTGTATTCAAATCCTGCCTTTGGACACATACTGGTTTATGATCCTCACTAAACTATTAGTCTCTCAATTCTCTAAGCAATTCCCTAAGCTTCTAAATGGCAGAGAAGGTGCTGGCTCGCATTGGAAAAAGAGATTTCCTTACCTAATACTTTCCCATATCAATGAAATAAGAAATCCAGTGATGGTGAACCTTTTAGAGATCTTAGAGACTGAGTGCCCAAACTACAATCCTCACACAATATGTGAGCCTCCCACCTTACCCCAGACAGGAGAGGGAGGAAGTACTCCCATTGGGCTGCTGGGCAAAACATCCTTGGGTGTGAATGGAGAGGAGTGTAAAGGTGAAAATTAATGGTTAGACAATAATTTTTAAAGAATTCTCCTTAACAGGGGGAAGAGAACAATCTCCTCCAGCACACTCTGGTTTGCCAATATAGGTCTAGTCCTTATTCCTTTCCTATATTGTCTCCTTAAGGAGTTTGTATCCATGACATGTGTAGTGGATAGAGCACTGGACTTGGAGGGTGGTATAAATTCTAACACCCTCACTAATGGTTTGACCCTGGGAAAATTCCTTAATATTTTTGAGTCTCAATATTTTCAACTGTAAAATGAAAATAATAATAGCAAACACCTCACAGTATTGTTGTACGACTCAAGATAAGATGCAAAGTGAATCTTAAACTTTAAAGTAATATATAAATATGAACTATTATATTGTAGTTTGTAGACTGGCATTAAATTAGATTCTTCCTCTTTGTCTCTCCTATTGCCTAAACAGTACTAGATTCCTAGCAAGAAATACTTTTAAATTGGATTGAAAATGTAATATTTTTTCATGTGAGAATTCCTCATTACTTTCAAAAAACAAAGAAATATCTAATTGCATTGATTATATTCCTTGCTGTAGCTTTTTTATTATAACCTGATACTAATAAAAAGATACAAAAGGATACTAATAAAAAGTACAAACTCCCTACAAAGTAGGTTCCTGTGTATCATAATAGCTGATGGATTATGGGGGAGCCTGACATACGTAAGGAATGGATTGATGTGGTCTACCACAAATTTATGAGATGTTTTCTGTCTATCAGTTCTTGTCAAAGCAGAATGGAGGTAGCTGGGTAGCTCAGTGGATTGAGCCAGGTCTAGAGACGGGAGGTTCTAGGTTCAAATTTGGCCTCAGTCTCTTCCTAACTGTGTGACCCTGGGCAAGTCACTTGACCCCCATTGCCTAGCCCTTACCACTCTTCTGCCTTGGAGCCAATACACAGTATTGATTCCAAGATGGAAGGTAAGGGTTTAAAAAAAAAGCAGAATGTAACATTCTTCAGAACTGTTATGTGAAAATGGTCTATAGAAAAGAGACTTTTGACTCTTTTGCTTTGGATTTGCCTTAACTATATTTTAGTGACTAAAAAAATTTTAGTCCTGATAATGGTGATGATGATGATGACAATAATGATGAAGGAAAAGACAACAGAGAAAAATCAGGAAGAGACACAATCTCCTTTTAAAAGAAGCTATTGGAAGAATGAGGAGTCAGTGTCAGCTAAGCTGAACAAAAGAACTACAAGTGATTATCAGAGGTAGTCTGGGACTACGAATATACAAATGACTGAAATTCTTCTAACAAGCTATGTGGATCAACTCACAATGGAGCTGGCCATGGAGATTAGGAACAATTATCAAGACAGCTGAAAGAAACTGGTCGGCTAGGCACAATCTGATTTAGGAATCATGTAGAGACATGAGTTGAATTCAAGGACTGGGCAAATGTGGCAATAGCAAGTTCTAGAAAATATATAACTTCTTACTGGTAATAATTTTTAAATTATTTAAATAAGTTATAATGCCTCCTAGCTTTTCAGCTTCCATCTCAGTTGAATAAATGAATGAAATTAATAAAAGTACATTCAATTACTTTTTATATACAAAACACTGTTACGTTTTGGGGATTAAAAATAGGAAAATTATGGGCAAGGGACATGGATAGGCAGTTCTCAGATAAAGAAATCAAAACTATTAATAAGCACATGAAGAAGTGTTCTAAATCTCTTATAATCAGAGAGATGCAAATCAAAACAACTCTGAGGTATCACCTCACACCTAGCAGATTGGCTAACATGACAGCTATGGAAAGTAATGAATGCTGGAGGGAATGTGGCAAAGTAGGGACATTAATTCATTGCTGGTAGAGTTGTGAACTGATCCAACCATTCTGGAGAGCAATTTGGAACTATGCCCAAAGGGCGACAAAAGAATATCTACCCTTTGATCCAGCCATAGCACTGCTGGGTCTGTACCCCAAAGAGATAATGGACAAAAAGACTTGAACAAAAATATTCATAGCTGCACTCTTTGTGGTGGCCCAAAACTGGAAAATGAGGGGATGCCCATCAATTGGGGAATGGCTGAACAAATTGTGGTATATGTTGGTGATGGAATACTATTGTGCAAAAAGGAATAATAAAGTGGAGGAATTCCATGGAGACTGGAACAACCTCCAGGAAGTGATGCAGAGCAAGAGGAGCAGAACCAGGAGAACATTGTACACAGAGACTAATACACTGTGGTACAATCGAAGGTGATGGACTTCTCCATTAGTGGCGGTGTAATGTCCCTGAACAATCTGCAGGGATCTAAGAGAAAAAACACTATGCATAAGCAAAGGATAAACTATGGGAGTGGAAACACCAAGGAAAAGCAACTGCCTGACTACAGCGGTTGAGGGGACATGACAGAGGATAGACTCTAAATGAACACTCTAATGCAAATATTAACAACATGGAAATGGGTTCGAATCAAGAACACATGTGACACCCAGTGGAATCATGCGTCGGCTATGGGGGATGGGGGGAGGAAAAGAAAATGATCTTTGTCTTTAATGAATAATGCTTGGAAATGATCAAATAAAATATTATTTTAAAAATAGGAAAATTAAGTAATCATTGCTCTAAAGGAACTCACATGGTAATAAAATGAAACAACACTTAGAGATTAATTCAGATTCAGGGCACATGGAAAACCCTAGTACAGCCACTTCATGAAAGAAGATTATCATCAACATTTTACCACTGATAAAATGAAGATTTAGTTAGATTAAATGCCTTACTCACTACCAAAGAGAAAATCAGTGGAAGAGTCAGGACTTGAACTCTGGTCTTCTCGTGCTAAATCTCTTGCTCTTTTTATTGCTTATTATTATTAATAATTTATTAGCAGTAGCACTGTTTCGTGTATATATAAATCGTGCACACAGAATTTGTTTTAATCTAGTTCCATAAGCAATTCTATAGCCTCCCATTGACCTAGTATATGAATGTTTGGATTGCAATACAAAAGGAAGACATTTTCACCTTACATTACAGATGCTTATCCTAGTTTCAGATTCAAGCTAGTTGGTGTGGTACTATTACAAATGTTAAAGGAATTCAGAAAGGGAGCACAGCATAGTAATATGTGGATTCATCAACAAAAACTTCATGGAGGAGATAAAAGCTAATCAGAGCCTAGAGGGAAGTATGGAATTTTCAGTGTGCTAGAGCCCTGGGCACTGGGAAGCAAAAACTCTACATAGGGAAGATTATCAGCACCACAGAGCCAAAAATGAACATACTATGTCTAGGGAATGGTAATAAGTACATAGGAAATATTTATGTCTATTGTATATACACCTACATATACTTTTTTTAAATTTTTATCTTCAGACTTGGAATCAATAAATATTGATTCCAAGACAGATGAATAGTAAAGACTAGCTTGTTGGTATTAAGTGACTTGCTCAGGATCACATAGCTAAGAAGTTTCTAAGGCCATATTTGAGCCTAAGGTATCAAGTATTGTGTTTCTGGGTATGGCTCTCTAGGCACTGAGTTACCTGCCTGTACCACATATACATAATTATAAATACCCAATACAAGACACAGATGGATAAACTGTGTCTTATTTAAAGAATATCCCTCCCCAAGTTGTAGTATAGGATACAATGGGAATTTAATATTTGCTGAATTGAAAAAATTTACCTTTAATTGGCCTACTAACTAATAGCAGAAATCAATAAATAGTTTTTAAAAATGTTAGCCAAAAATTATCATCGCTATGGAAACTGATCTTATAGATAGGCCAAAAAATAGTCTTACATGATGCAATTTGAGGCATCTTCCTTGCCTAAAACATTTTCTTTCATCAATCAGCATTATTTTCTATCTGACTGAAATTCCTGCCATTAGAATAATTTCCCTGAGTTAAATAAAGGTGGGCACATTATCTTTAGGAAATAACTATTAAAATAGCATGTTACATCATAGCATTTGAGAACACTAGAAGAGAGACTTTTCTTCTTGTCATCTCCTCTTAACAGATTTCCATGAAATAGTTTATAAAACTATTAATATAAGTAATTAATATAGCTATACAAAACTATAAAACTATTAACTAGTTGCCCCTTAAAGGGAATAGAAAGCCCAGGGTTAACTATGTAGAAGAAGTAAGTTTTAATAAGGGAAATAGAGGTGTTTAGGATCAACAAACCGAGGGCTTTGGAGGGCTTTGGATTAGACTGCTCATAAGCTCCTTTCCAACTCTAAAATCATCCTATATACCCTCACTGCCCAGGGGTGAGTTAGGATCAGGACAACTAACTCTGGACAACAAGATACCTGGGATAGGTCAATGGGACTGCAGGTAATGGACCAGAGTCAAATACATTATCTACTTCACAACTGGACTACTATGTTTTTCTGTATTTGAAACTTTTTTTTTCTTTTTAGACTCAGAGTCAATAAACAGCAAATTAGACCAATTGAAGGGTTTTTGATTTTTTGTTTTATTTTGTTTTATCTCTTCTGATTTTTCAGTCCCATTTAGGGTAGGTGATAAATAAACCAAACAGGAGGGAAATGTTAAAAACAAAAAACAAAAAACAAATAGATATTTGTTGAGAAGTAGGAGGAGGAGGAAACTAATGAACTGGATTAACCTTCAAATAATTAAGGGTTTGCTATTGTCCTAAGATAATATTTGGCATTGATTGCAGTTTATTTCACCCAAGGATCTCAGACTATAACTTTCAAATGCTTAAGCCACTAATTGGTCTCTAAATGAAATGACAATGGGATGCTCAGAGGGATAGAGTTACTTGCCAAAGTCATTGTTGGTGCCAAAAGTAGAACCAGAAGTTTCTGCTTCTTTGGCCTCTGGTTTGTCTATTAGTGTTTGTTCTAGATCTAGGAAAGCTAACTCAGCCATATGGAATTAGAGTGGGAACCTAATAGAATTCATATTAAATAGGAGGGAAGGAAAGAAAGAAAGAAAGAAAGAAAGAAAGAAAGAAAGAAAGAAAGAAAGAAAGAAAGAAAGAAAGAAAGAAAGAAAGAAAGAAAGAAAGAAAGAAAGAAAGAAAGAAAGAAAGAAAGAAAGAAAGAAAGAAAGAAAGAAAGAAAGAAAGAAAGAAAGAAAGAAAGAAAGAAAGAAGAAGGAAGGAAGAAAGGAAGGAAGGAAGGAAGGAAGGAAGGAAGGAAGGAAGGAAGGGAGGGAGGAAGGAAGGGAGGGAGGGAGGGAGGGAGGGAGGGAGGGAGGGAGGGAGGGAGGGAGGGAGGAGGAAGGGAGAGGGAGGAAGGAAGGAAGGAAGGAAGGAAGGAAGGAAGGAAGGAAGGAAGGAAGGAAGGAAGGAAGGAAGGAAGGGAGGAAGGAAGGGAGGGAGGAAGGGAGGAAGGAAGGGAGGGAGGAAGGGAGGGAGGAAGGGAGGGAGGAAGGGAGGGAGGAAGGTAGGAAGGAAGGAAGGAAGGAAGGAAGGAAGGAAGGAAGGAAGGAAGGAAGGAAGGGAGGAAGGAAGGGAGGAAGGAAGGGAGGAAGGAAGGAAGGAAGGAAGGAAGGAAGGAAGGGAGGAAGGAAGGGAGGAAGGAAGGGAGGAAGGAAGGAAGGAAGGAAGGAGGAAGGAAGGAAGGAAGGAAGGAAGGAAGGAAGGGAGGAAGGAAGGGAGGGAGGAAGGGAGGAAGGAAGGGAGGAAGGGAGGGAGGAAGGGAGGAAGGGAGGAAGGGAGGAAGGGAGGAAGGGAGGAAAAAGAAAAGAACAGAAAAGAAAAGAAAAGAAGAGAAAAGAAGAGAAAAGAAAAGAAAAGAAAAGAAAAGAAAAGAAAGGAAAGGAAAAGAAAAGAAAATGTTTTGGCCTTTACTGCATAGCTCTTACACGTTCATTTTACATATTCAATGTATTTGTAAATGCATATGAGAAACACATGTTATACCCTATGGGAAGAAAAAGTTGGCATGATCAGATGACTCTGATAACCCCAGCTTTTCTTAAAGATTAGAATGTGTTTTTCCACACATTCAGAAAAGGCATTTCATTGTGAAATGTCCTTCAGCAGAGAGCATTTGGGGTCCTGTCTTGAGCAAGACCAATCCCCATTATAGCATTTGGGAAATTGAGAAACTCCAAAGCTGGAGAATAGACTGAGTTGGGAATTGTGATATTTTTCCCCCACCACTTTCTTGAGCATCAAGAATTATGAGAAAACACCATTTGGAATAAGCCATCTGTCTCTGGTTTGGTTTTCAATGTGTCACCATCAGCAGCAATTAACTTAAGCCAAAAATCAGCAAACTGTGCTGTACTTACAACCACGCTAATTGTTGGGGGTGGGGGTGGGGGGATTGGCCTCATCACCTGAACATTTTATTTGCCAGGGTTTGTTAGTATTTTGTTATCTTATTTTCCCTTCCTTCTCCTGTGGAGGAAAAGTATGGTCCATGGGGAGTCTCTGCCTGAGAAAGACTTTTCCCTGACTCCATCAGGATATGAATTGCTCATCCAAGGCAAGTCTCCAGGAATGAGGATGTGAGAACGTCTTTTTCTAACCTCCCATCCATGGGTTTGATTTCCCAAGTGATGGGCTAGGAAAGTTCTTTGATTTGCGCTTCTTGCCGGACTCCTACCATCCCAGTAAGCCCCGACTCCTGACTTTCTATACAAGGGTTGCAGTGATACACCCACCCCTTTTTCCCCCTCTGTTTTTCCCCCTCTGGCCTCAGCCGCCCCCACTCAATCCCATCCAGCCTGTTACTCAGCCTTTTTAACACTCCAGGCTGTACATTTCTAGGGGATTATTGTTCTACTCCGGTGGTTAAAGTCATTCAACCTTTGGCCTTATGCCTTCTAACTCCACCCGAGGCATGCAGTAATTGCCCAGAAATGCGCTGCCTGTCATGTTAGATTGCTTAATTGCCATCTAACTTTACTTTACTGATATGTGTCTGTTTTTCACGGAGAGGATATCTCTTTTCACAGTGCCCTCTCATGGTTGGGAGGTCACACGCACATATGGACTTTGGTCATTAATGTATAGTCTTAATTAGCCGCAAGTTGCCTGCCTGGCAAGCCTTTTAAGAAGCCCCAAATACCTTTCCCCAGGGTTTCTATTTTTTCTGTGCTCAGATTAAAATAAGCCAATGTGCCCCGAGCAAATTTCTAAGTGTGTCTCTAACCTCCTTTTTCTATCTTCCTCTTCAGTAACTTCTGGCTTTCTAAATTCCTCTCCTCAATAGATCCAGGATCTAATGTTCTTTCACAACTGGACTGAAACCCTTTCTTACCTATGTATCAACCCTCCTGAGATCTACAGTTTGGAGTGGATTATTTCTAATTTTACAGTGAAAGGTTCATGGTAGAGGCAGTGCAAGACTTGGGGTTAGGAGGATCTGGGTTCAAATCCAAACTCTCATACTTTTTTCCTTTCTTACTTTTTCCTCCTGAATTTAGCAAACTTTTTTTAAAAATAGTCTAACATGTAAAACCCAGTGGAATTGCTCATTGGCTATGGGAGGGGGGTGGGAGGAGGGGACAGAAAGAACATGTATCATGTAACCATGAAAAAATAATTTAACAAAATAAAATAAAAAATTAATCAAATAGAAAATTTAAATTAAAATACAAAAAATTAAAAAGTAAATAAAAAGTTTATGTGTCAGGCACTGTGATAAATCTTGGTAATATAAAAACAATCAAATGATCCCATGGGGACATCACTAAACTTGAGGCTTCATTTCCTACCTCTCTGGGCCTCAGAGAGGTTGTGTGACTTAAATTAGGTAATATCTATAAATAGCTTTGCAAATACTGTTATCATTATTAATCAGTTTACAAGCTAAAATAATTAGAAGGAACACTGGCCTAAACCTACCTCTCCAAGGCAATTTTTTTTCCTATTGGACTTGGCTGCTAGGACAAAGAGAAAGGTGACAAAAACTCTTTGAGGTGGCGGTGGTACAAAGTACTATAATTTCCATTTTACACATGGGGAAATTAAGGTTCAGGAATTTTGTGACTTGACACTTTTATTCAGCTAATAAATAGCAGGATCTTAAGATTATAGAACTAGACCTGAGATGCTCCTCATGGTTCCATTTAATTAATTAATAATCCCCTTCTTTTATAGGTAACAAAACTGAAATAGAAGGCTGTAAAGGGATTTGACCAAGGTCACCCAAGTAGTAAGCATGAGAGGCAGTATTTGAACCCAGATCCTCTAGGGCCTCTATACTTTCCATTCTATTTACATGTTGCTTCTCTAACACTGGGGCTATTATCCATTTTTTTGGACTCCATTTTACTTTGCATCCATAATCACATGCTGAATTCCTATTGAGCAACAACTAGGACTATGGCCCTAGATCCACAGTTTTTTATATTCCTCCTTTCTCTTCATATCATTCCTTTCACATCTGCATACCTCCCTTGCACCGTCAAGACCACACAAATGCATACTGTACTTCCTCAAAGAATGTAAACAGTGGTATAGCAGATGTACTCCTTAAAACAAAAATGCTATAAATACTCCATTCCATTCCCTAAGAAGAATAGGGAGAATGCAAATTCAGCTCCTACTTTGGTATGGGTCCTGAAGCATCCTCCAGCTAGCATCAGCTCAGACAGAAGTACCACAGCAGCACAACACAAAAAAAAAAAAAACAATAGGGCAATAGGGAATTCCCACTGATACTAAAAAAAAAAAAAACAGCCTTAAACTCTTTGGGAAGATTAAATGCACAAGCCCCTTAATAAATGTCATTATTGACTATTCATAGGTTTATTCTCTTCCAGGATCTGGGACCAAGACTTTTAAATATTTAACCCAAAGAATCAGCTACAGTTTGGAAGAAACAGCTCTCTAGCTTGGAATTCGGGAGATTTGAAGTTATCCCATCTCTGCCCCTAATTAATTGTGTGGCATTGAGCAAATGACATTAGATTGCTTCTCTAAGCCTCAATTTTCCATCTTTGAAATGAAAGGGTTGTACTGATTGTTTTTTCAATCCTAACTTTCTGCCTTTAACAACCCTAAGACAGAAGGGCAAGGGGTAGGCAAATGGAGTTAAGTGACTTACCTGGATCACACAGCTAGAAAGTGTCAGAGGCCAGAGTTGAACCCAAGATCCCAACTTTAGTAGCTTTATTTACTGAGCCAATCTAGTTGCCCCAAACTGAATGATTTATAAGAAGCCTTTAAACTCTGAAATTCTACAAAATTAGTTGCCCCAAACTGAATGATTTCTAAGAAGCCTTTAAACTCTGAAATTCTACAAAATTGTTTTTCTGCCTTAATTTCAATAAAAATCTAAATAGATTGTGATGTAGCTTTCCCAAGGCAATGATCTATTTCAATTAAAAGAAAATCAATTCTTTGGTACAAATTTATTTTAAAACATAGATAATTCTTTGTCATTCATTTGTTCAATATTTAAAGTATATTAGGAAATAATTTTGTCAATTAATTAATGCAATAGAATAAATATTTACTAAGTGCTTACTCTGTTGTTGGTGCTGAGGATACAATAATACAAAATATAATAAGAGAATAAAAATAAGTCTAAGTGGCACATAATAGGCATTAATAAATTTTTATTCATCAATTTATGATAGATTTCATTTGATCCTTACAATGACCTTGCAAAGTAGGGAATATGAGTATTATACCCATTTTAGGGATGAAAAAATCACATTTCAGAGAAGTTAAATAATTGATGCAAGGTCACACTAGTATATAAGTGGGAGAACCAAAGTTCAAAAATCTATTTTGACTCCAGGTCTCTTTGCCTATTGAAAATACACATCTTCTTAACAAATTTCACTTCATCTGTTCTCTCCCAAACTCTACCATCTCACTAAACTAGCCTTCTTTCTGTTTATCATATACTATATATATAATTTTCCATCTCTTTGCCTTTGCATTGGCCATTTCCCATGCCTAGAATGTATACCTCTTTACCTATGCCTCATAGATAGCATTCCTTTCAAGATGTCAAGACAAGCATCACTTTATACATTAAATATGAATACATCTCCCCAACTGCTAGTGCCCTCCCTTCCTATTGGATTTATCTACTTTTCATTCATTGTCTTTATGTGTTCTGTCTGTATTTACATAACAGGTAAATTTCAGTCTTCTACCTTAATTAATAAGATATTCTATGCCCTGATATCTTGACAGAGTGAGAATACCTCTTTCTCTCCAGTTGAATTACTGAACCAACTAGACAACATACATAATGTGCAATATGAGAGAGAAAAGAGGAGGTGGACAGGGGAATATAATTGGCTAGGCAAACAAACAATCCATGCCTCTGGGAACTTTAAAAAACAGGAACTTCAGAATTTATTCAGTTCAGAGGAATCTAACCCAGTAGTAGAAAATGTCAATTTAAGAGTTAATGATTACAGTTAAGGCCAAGCCCCAGAAGTGGAACCACTGTTTGGATAGAAAATAATACTAATCATCTTCTTCTCTTCCTCCTCTTTCTCCTTCTCTTCCTTATCTGCCACTTCTCCCTCCCTCTCATCCTCCTCCTCCTCCTTCTCCTCCTCCTCCTCCTCCTTCTTCCTCTTCCTCTCTCTCTCTCTCTCTCTCTCTCTCTCTCTCTCTCTCTCTCTCTCTCTCTCTCTCTCTCTCTCTCTCTCCTTCTTC
The DNA here is from genome assembly GCF_027887165.1 of Monodelphis domestica. Classification (NCBI taxonomy): domain Eukaryota; kingdom Metazoa; phylum Chordata; class Mammalia; order Didelphimorphia; family Didelphidae; genus Monodelphis; species Monodelphis domestica. The sequence continues at coordinate 293,341,121 of NC_077229.1, read as the reverse complement.
CCTCCCTTCTTCCCTATTTCCTTACCTCCTTATTTCCACACATGTGGCCAAGAGCAGAGAAAGTCAGAGGCCACAGATACAGAAGGACAGCCACCTAATGAAAGAAGTAGTTTAAAATAGTGTGAAATCTTATGGCAGAGAGGATCCAATTGAATAAACTCTAGAAAAAGCACAGATCCTCAGAGCCTAGCTGAAAGCTACCAAGAGAACCTTCTTGAAAACTCTCCAAAGGAAGAAATACCACCCTCATCCTCCCCTAGACCCCAAAGATGATATCTGTGAGGAACTCACTTTGCCACATGAGTTCCCTACATGTGTGACTCACTACTGTTGTATGTTATCTTTGAACCCACTCTCCCAAGGAACTAGTGTGGTCCGCAGGAGAGTGCAACTCCACTTTGGAAGGGTTATTTTGAATCAACAGTTCTTAGAATATCAATTTAGTAAATAACTATGCTAAAAAGCTCTTCAGCCTGCACTAACCTGTGCACTTACCAGCTTGCTAGCTGATAAACAATAGGAGCCCACTGATGGGATCTTGAACTACAGTCCTCGAATTCCCCAGTTAGCTTCCACCCAGAACCTTAAGGAAAAGAGTAGAAGCTTCTGGAAATTCTACCCTGAGTTCAATTGAGAGTTGGACAGTAACCCCAAAGAAAGTAAAACAATCAAATATGATCTTACTGTCTCCCTCCCTCCTTCCCCTGCCCCAGTATAACATAAACTTTTTGATATGTTTGTACAAAACCTTTTTAATTTAATAAATCAAAATTATTCATTTTACATCTTAAAATTCTTTCATCTCTCATCTGGTCATAAATTCTTCCCTTCACAGATCTGTAAATTTCTGGAGAGTAGCAATTGGCACATTCTATATATTTATATCACCGATACCTTATGGAGTTTGGGACACATGATAAATCCTTAATAAAGGCTCGTTGATTGGCATACAAAGTATAATTTGCCTGAAAGCTGAACCAATCAGTAAGCTTAGGTGTTAAACATGAATGAATGTCAACAGTTCCAAAATGACAATGAAAAGTTTTTCTGAGCACAATTCATCTCTCTACCCTGTTGTTACAAGACAGTCTATTCAGGAGCAAGGAAGGTAATATCAAAAAGAATTTTTTCAAAGTAACTTTGGCTTTCAAAGAAGCAAATTTCTTTGTGGCTTTGATCCCAAATACAAACATAGCCACAAAAGACATTTGAAATAAGACGTTGTCATTTTGGGGGAAACCTTGACTTAACTAATTCTTCAGTAAATAACAAAAAGAAACACAGTATAATACTTGGCATTAAGTATTGCAACCTGGAAGGCAAAGACTTGTCATTTTAGATGTATCAGCTTATAATGGCATATAATGTGGGGATGGGTTGAACCAGCTTTTCAACCTCTTCCAGAAAGGAAAATTCTATTTTGCCCCCTACGTTATTCAAGGAAAATGAAATAAGAGATAAAGTAGGGTTAAACCTCAGAATCATTCAATTATAGGATGCAATTATAGGGCACTGGCTATAGAAATATCATAGTGCCATAGATAAAGAGCTAGAAGGCAACTTAGAGTTCATTGAATATAACAACTTCGTTTATATAGATGAAACATACCCAAGATCCACTGAGATTATGGGACTCTACCAGGATCACACAGCTAATAAGTATGCAAGGTAGAATTCAAACCCCAAGTCTAGTTTCTAGATCACAATCCTAAATTGCTTCTCGAATCCAATTCCCTTATACTTATGATATGAGGCTTACAGAATTCTCCAGCTCATTGCATAGAAAAGGAACTTGGGCAAATAGGGTTAAGTGACTTGCCCAGAGTCATACAGCTGGTTAGTGTCTGAGGTCAGATTTGAACTCAGGAAGATGAGTCTTCACGACTCCAGGCCAGGAACTTTATCCACTGCATCACCTAGTTGCCCTCACTTAAGTGTAGCCAAAGATAAAGAAATCATTTTGTTTAGTAGTACATAATTGAATTTCATCTACACACAGCAACTCAACAGCCAATTAAAAGGAACCACTTCATCACACAGTAAGAGAAATGGAAGCATTCACAAAATACCTATAGAGATATGAGCCATCCATCACAGAGCAGTCTCGCCAAAAATCCTCATGGAAGATTACATTATACTAAGAATAATATGCATATTACTGAGGAATAGACCTTCATTGGCTAGTACCAAGTTACACTTGGTGTAAAGTTCAACTTTTTAAAAATTTTTTAAAGAAAATACTGAGCCCATATTGCCAGTACTGATCTTGACAGAATGGTTGAACAAGTTGTGGTATATGTCTGTAATAGAATACTATTGTGCTATGAGAAATGACAAACAAGATGATTACAAAAATTAGGGAAGGAGCAAAATACTATACAGGTTCAGAAATGGGAGAGATCATGTCTAAATGAGGGGAGACTTCATAAGGGCGATGGCATCTTGAACCAGGCTTTTTTAAAAAGGTAGGATTTCAATAGTCAGAGAGGAACCATGGAGTTTAAAAAAAGGAGGAAGAGCCAAAATTATCCTCAAGAAACAGATTTAGAGTTCAAATGTACCTTAGAGTTCACCTAGTTCAACTGACTCATTTTACACATGAGGAAATTTACTGAGACAGATTAAATGACTTGTCCTAGGTCACACAGAGTAAGAAACTGAGCCAGATCTTGAATCCATGTCCCCTGACTCTAAAATTCAAGGCTTTTTTTCCCTGAATTCTGAGTCTCAGCTTAGGTAACTGGGAGTTCAGTAACATCATTAACAAAATAGTGACTCACTTGTGGAAAGAATATTTTTCATTAAAAAATCCTCTTTGGATTCTTTCTCAAGGTACAGAAGACAAGATTGGTCTACTATAAATCTAAAATCTCCCAGGTCACAGAAATTTAGTTCTGTAAGGGTCCTTTTATTCTTAGGTATAAGAAGCTAAGACAAATCATGGGAAGTGACTTCTCTGAGAACACACAAGTAGTCACTCACTGAGCCAGAATTCAAATCCAGGTCCTTGGGCTTCAGGTCCAGCATTCTCTCCACTAGAGTCCATTGAATTTCACAAGTCATTCTGCTTCCTTCTCACTGGCTGGTTGTGAAATGCTGGCATCCAATCTCCTCTCTTGGTAAGACAGGAGGTGATGTTGGCAAGCACAGTTGAGTGGCAGCATGTCAAAAAGACACCACTTCCTCTAGCCTTTTCCCAGGCACAAACACTTCCCATTCCTGGATTTGGGGGACTTTTTTTTCATTTTCCCATGAGTAGGTGTAACTTACAGTCCAAAACTGGCATTGCCTCTCCTTTGGCTGCCTGAGGTTCTGTTGGGTCCAGGAACAGAGCTGTTGTTTGATGAGTGGAACTTCTGGGGATTGTTTGGAGACAAGGGAGGAAAAGGGAGAAGCTCAAAAACTGTCTCTGTTTTGGCCCAGAACCCATCCTTGGGTAGAAATTGAATCTTCAGCAGGGTGTGGGGGTGAGAGGCCTATGAAATGATTGTGAAATGTACTCTTTTAAGTGATGGAACAGACAGAATTGGGCATTTGGGAATGCAGGGTGCTATTTTTGCATTCAAATATTAGAACTAACATTTTATAAGAGGGCGGTTTATCTTATACCTCCCCAGCCAGTAGGAAAGTTGCTCTCTCCTCTTCTCCAGTCACTTCTTGTCCTCTTCTCTAAGACTTCATTTCTTGTACTATTATATGACCACTGACCTACCCAACCAACCCCAAGACACAACATGACATATTTTAAACTAGCCTTCAGACTTTGAGGTTTCCCAGGAAGGAAAAAATCTATGGCCCCTCTTTGTTGTTTCTCTGGATCATAGGGAAAGGGAAATAAACATTCATCTAATACCTATTATGGGCCAGGTACTGGGCTAAGTACTTTTTCACAAATACTTCATTTTAGCCTTACAACAATCCTGCAAGATGGGTGCTATTATCCTCCTCATTTATGGTTAAGGAAATTGAGACAAACAAAAGTTAAGTAACTTTGCCCAGAGTCTCAAAGCTATTAAGTGTTTGGAGGCCAGATTTTTAACTCAGGAAATCGTGACTCTAGGCCCAGTGCTTTATCCCCTGAATCACCAGCTTCCTGATAGAATTAGATGAAGCCTTAGAAGTTATCCAACCCAACCTGGCATTCAGGGTACTTTACTCCCTTTACAATATCCCTGACAAATGAGACAATTGGAAAGAGCACTAACTCAGAAGGCAGAGGATCTAATTTATTTCCTACTTCCTATATAAATGGCATTAGATAAGTCATTTACCCTCTCTGGCCTCAATTTCCATATCTACAAAATGAAGGAATAAGACAAGATATCTTGTGATCATAGCCTTTCTGTTCTAGTTCAATGATCCCATATCCAAAAAGCCATCTAGTTTCTCCTAAATATACACCAATGATGGGGATCTCACTTTCCTGTGTAACCCTTTCCATTTATGAAAGTATTTTAGAAATTTATGAAAAATGAATGTAAAATTGAAAATATAACATTTCTAAAAAAAGTTTCTGATATTAAAAAGCTGCCTGTCCATAATTTCCAACCATTGGTCTTAGTTCTTCCCTAATGCAGATTGAAGCATATCATTTTTATTCCTCCATGAATTCTCTAGCATAAGCAATATGTGTCTTCTTTCATAAGATGAGGAAGATAGAAATATGTATTGTATGATAAAACATCAACAACCTATATCCTGCTTCTTGCTCTCTTGGGGAGTAGGGAAAGGTGGGAGGGAGGGAGAGAGCATGGATCACAAAATGTCAGAAAACAATTTCTTCAAAGCTGTGCTTTCTTTAGTTGAGCAATTCCCAGTGTTGAAGCCAACCACACAATTAGAGTTATTTGTAAATTTTAGCTTTAGAGAGTTAGCAAAGGGTATTGAATGATTAGAGATTTGCACAGGGTCACTTAAATAATCCCCGGGCAGCTATGATACAGATACAGTCAATAAAGTATAAAATAGTAATTTCAAATCTTTTAGAGACCAAGTGCTCAAACTGCAACCTAATGCTGCATGTGAGCTGCCCACTTACCCTAGAAAGGGAAAGAAGGAAGTAGTCCGATTGAGCTCCTGGGCAGAGGGGTGGGTGATGTGAAAAATTTCCTCAGACATGATGGAGAGGAGGAGGGGAGCAGCCTCTTCTGGCATACATGCCATAGGTTCACCAACATGGGTATAGAACTTGGGGTCAGAAAGCCCTGAAAAGACCTGAGGCAGAATTTTGTTTCAGGTGTTTACTGTGTGACCCTAGTCAAGGTTACTTAACTGCTGTCTGCCTCAGTTTTCTCATCTGTAAAATGGGAATAATAGCATCTACTTCAAAGGACTGTTGTAAGGATAAAATAAGATCATATTCATAAGGTACTTCATAAACTTTAAAGTGTTATATAAAAGATCAGTTTACAACCCAATTCTAAAGGATAATGGCAAAGAATGTTCAAATTACAGAACAATTGCACTCATTTCACATACTAGTAGGATAATGCCTAAGATTCTGCAAGCTTCCCAATATGTGAACCAAGAATTACCAGAAGTGTGGGTTGGTTTTCAAAGAGGGGGAGGAAAGAGAGATCAAATTACTAACATTCACCAGATTATGGAGAAAGCAAGAGAGTTCTAGAAAAACATCTACTGCTGCTTCATTGACTGTAGAAAAGCCTTTTGCGTATGTCACAGCAAAATGTGACAAATTCTTAAAGAGACTGGAAGTACCAGATTATCTTATCTCCTGAGGAACTTGTATTCAAGTCAAGAAGCAACAGTTAGAACCCAAGTTGGAACAACTGATTGATTTACAATTGGGAAAGGAATGTGGCAAGGCTGTATATTGTTACCTTATTTATTTAACTTATATTCAGAGTACATCATGTAAAATACCAGGCTAGTTGAATCAAAAGCCAGAATTAAGGTCACCAGAAGAAATATGAGCAATCTCAGATGCACACAGTTCTGTGCCATGAATCTGCTTACTCCATAGGCTGGCTGTGTCTGTGTTTGTTCATGTTTGTCTTTGATGTGTATGTGTGTGTCTGTGCATATCTAGTAAAGTTGGAAATACTGCCTTTGATTAGACCCTTTTTCCCGATGACACAAGCAATGGAAGAGAAAAGAGAAAAGAGTGACATAAATTCTCTCCTCAGTAGTAGTTCCCTCTCTATCCTTGGCTCATTGGAATCCTGGACTTGACTTTGAAATATTCCAATACTAGGCTAGACCACTCTTGACTGAATTCAGTAATTGACTGACTACTTTAGGTTCAATGGCCATAACTGATCCTCTCAGCTAATCATGTCACTTTCTTGGCAAAGATTATTTTGGCTGCAAAGAGAAAGGAGATACTGGGATCAGAAAGATAAATCATTCAATATGCATTTGTTAAAGGATTTCTAGGTAATAATGGACTTTAAAGATAGGGATAGGACATGGGATTTCATTAATGTAGGGAACTCCCTCTAGAATTGCCAGCTGGCACCTTCTCTGAAACTTATAATCTTAGTTGTCTAGAGAATGACAGGTTAAATGACTTACTCAGTTAAGTTACACAGCCAATATATGTCAGGAAAAGAACTTGAACTCAGGGTCTTCCTGGATCCAAGGCCAATCTCTATCCCCTATACCATATTGCCAATCTAGGCACTATAGATACAAAAAAACAAAAAACCTAGTGGTAGAGTGCCCTATGGATGTTTACATTCTATCAGGGAAGATAACATGTCTACATAAATATATACAAATAAAATGTATAAAGCAAATGAATACAATATAATTGAAGGGAGCGAGAAAGATACTAGCAGCTGGAGGGATCAGGAAAGACCTCAGGTGTAGGTAGAATTTGAACTGAGAAAATGCATAGCAGGCATGAGGACAACCAATTCAAAGGCACAGAGAATGGAAATGGTATGCCATGGATGTGGGACAGTGAGGAGGTCAAATGAACTGGAACATAGAGTACATGAAAGCAAGTAATGCATAATAATGAGAGAAAGTAGATCGAAACTAGGTTGTGAAGGTTATAAATATTAAAGAGGGGGCAACTGTATTTAATCCTAGAGGTAACAGGGAACTTCTGAAGATTATTGAGAAGTGGAGGGGCATAGCTAGGCATGTGCTTTAAGAAAATCGGTTTGACAGTTATGAAGAGTATGAATAGAAGAGGAGAAAGTCTTGAGGCAAATTAAGAGAAAATTACTGTTGTTCCGATGGGGAGGGTCTAAAATAGTCAGGGGCAGAACAAGCTAATAAACAAGCATTATCTGTGTCTTCCAATTGTTCAGCGGATCTGTAGGACACTTTTGTCAGTTTGCTTCTGTTTCTCTTTCCTTTTCTTTTCACTCAAATGTTCTGTACTATATGTTTACTCCTATGTTCATAAATGTCCATTAAAGCATTCTTTAAAAAGTTGGCACTTTTAAAAATGCAGTATTCTTCCTCCCAACTCTGTTTATCCTTCCATCGTATTCCAATCATGATCACCATCCCAATAAGTCTTATTCATATTTGTGAGATCAGAGTTACCTCCTTGTATGTGCTTTTTTATTTTCAATATTTGGTATATTTAATAAACATTGAAAGCTATTAATATTGTCTTCCATCCTCTTCTCTATTATTTTCTACTGAAAATCATTGGGCATTTCCTCCACATTTTTCTTCTTTCTGTATCACAACTAGGGTCTTTTTCACAGTTTTACCTGGATCTTTTTCTTCACCTCAAATCTTGGTTCAGAAATCTTTTGATCAGGTTGGGGAATCTCCTGCCAAACATTCTTTCCAGTGCTTGTAAGATACAATCCCTCCTTTGACAACCAAACTATTGTTTGGTTATTGTAAACCTTCACAAAAGACCTCCTTTGAAGTTTTAACCTGGCATGGAGTTGGCTTTGAGTTCTCAAAGGCTATGCCAGTGAAGCACAAGCACTGGCAGGTCCTACCAAACAGAAACTGTTTCAAGAAGAGGCCCAGAAACAGACTATACCTGCTGTTCAAAGACCACCCTAGCTAAATTCCACTTGCAGTAGTATAATCAGTTATGGCAACTAAGTGGTACAGTGGATAGTGTACTGGACTTAAAGTCAGGAAGACCTGGGTTTGAATTCTGGCTCAAATACTTGCTAGCTGTGTGGCCTTAGGCAAAATAATACATCTACTTCATGGGGTTGTTATGGTGCTCATATGATCCTCATATGAGAGGGGAGGGGGGTTGATTTGTTATGGTTGTTTTTAAGTCATTTTTCAGTCTGACTCTTCGTGACCTCATTTGTGGCTTCTAGGCACAGATCTTGTAGTGGTTTATCATTTCCTTCTCCAGATCATTTTACAGATAAGGAGATTGAGGCAAACAGGGTTAAGCCTAAGGTTGCACCATATATGGATCTTTGAAAAATTTAAAGTACTGTATAAATACTATTATTTTTATAACTCTAGATGCTTGTTTAAAAAGTATATTTATAAGTTGGAGAACATCCAGAGGATGATAACTAGGATAGTGAAAGGACTTCAGACCATAGATTTGATGAAAGAAATTAGAGATGTCTAGTCTGGGTAAGAAAAGAGTCAGAGGAGACATGACAGTTCACTTCAAGCATTGGAAAGGCTATCATGTGGCAGAGGAAACACATTTGTTTTATTTGGCCCCAGAGAGTGTAGCTAGAAGAAATGGGTAGAAATTTCAAAGCAGCAAATTTAAATTTGATGTCTGGAAAATTATCCCAATATTTAGAGCTGTTAAAACTGTACTAGATTACCTGGGGAGGGGATGGGCTCTCTGTCATTAAAGGTCTTCAAGCAAAGACTGGATGACCCCTTATTTGGTACATTATACCTTTTGTATTCATTGTATTGTTTCAAACAAATTCGGAGTTCTTAAACTTTGGTGAAATGACCTCTCTGGCAATCTATGTACCCCTTCTCTGAATAATGTTATTGTTTTTAATTCATATTTGAAGGGGAAATTCTATTTCAATTAGAGGTTAATGAAAATAAATATATAATTTTCCCACCTAAGTTCCTGGAACCCCCTAAAATCTATCCATGAAACCTTTGGGGAACCACAAGCCCCAGATTAAGAACTCTTGGACTAGACAGTCACTGAGATCCCTTCCTGCTCTAAATTTTGGTTACTATGTGATTGATTTTGTAGGGCTTTCTTATGTACAGTATGGTTCAGAATATTAATCATAACCTGTTAAACAGGCTCTGTTGTTCACCTCCGATATTCAAGGGAAGTCATGTCCTTTAACTGAAAGTTTCTTAGCAAGTACTTGGAAGTCTATCCATTCCAAGCTACAATATTAGTTTTCAGCAAACATTTAGTAAGCACCTCTTCTATGCAAAAGCATGAAGCAGGCATAAGAATTAGACACCAGTAAGCAGATTTCATCTGTCTTGATAGGTTCTCCATACATCTCAATACATTCTCCAAGAAGACAATACACTTTCTGACTAAAGTCAAATTTGTCACATGTAAAACCCAGTGGAATTGTTCGCTGGCTACAGGGTTGGAGAGAGGGAGAAGAAAAAGAGGAGAGGGAAAGAATATGAATCTTGTGACCATGGGGAAATATTCTAAATGTATGAATTAAGTAAAAATGTTCAATTAAAAAAATAAAGTCAAATTTGTCAGTCAAACTGCTCATGCCAACCATCTCCATAGCCAGTCAACACTTTCCATGTACCCCTAAAGGGAACCACCATTCACCATTAACTATTTCTTGGGTTTGGTAACATAATTCCTTGCACCTGCTGATGTCTATAAGCTATATCTCTTTATGTATCTAAATAACATAGAACATTGCTTCTTTAGAATGTCGGAAACATGCATAGTGTGGACATTTAGTTCTTCACCATGGTCCTCATCTATAAAGGTGGAAAAATAATAACACTTGCAATGCCTATCTTATGGAGTTATCAGGAAAGGATCTTCAAAAGTTTGAAGCGTTAAATAATAAACTACATAGCACAAAGCAAATGTGAACTAGTATATTATTATTGGACATAGCTTACTCATTGAGTATCAATTACCCAGGATATATGGGGTGTTCAAGGAGAACTATCACACCTGATGTGAGGGCTTGAGGAGCCCTTTTCAGGGCTGCTCATTCCCCTTTGATGTCCATCTCTCACACAGCTCTCACCTCTGGCTCCAAGAAACCACAGCAAGTGCAATAGCCACAATCCATAAACCATCCTGGCATATACACTAAACCAGATTGAAAGTAACTGACCGGCCTCAGACCCATCAGTGAGTTAGGGAAGAGGCTTACGCCAAGCATGGGAAGGCTTCCCTGACTGAATGGACAGATGAGAGCAATTTATTTCAAAGGCAATGAAGGCAGCCAAAGCAGGTACTGTGGAGCACTTGGAGCTTGGTCAGATATCAAATAGGCCAGTATCATCCCCTGAATCCCAGGCCATTGCCAGTCATCTTGACTTTTGTCCTGCCACTGAACCTTGATGACTCTGGAAGAAATACTAGAGCTGATGACTACTCCGTTTTTCTTCACTTAAATCTAACTCCCTTGAAAACCATGACATCATCCTCATGATGTCATTGGTCCTCTTTGAAAACTAAGGATGAACAACAACAACTACAACTAGAACACAGGATGGACCTGATGGGACCAAAGGGCCTTTCTGAAAGGAAATTTGCCCTTTCAATTTGTGAGGTCTGAAGTAAATAACTCCACTTCACGCTCAATTTTGACATTCCTAATCAGTGCAAGATCGATCATGAACAATAATAATTTACATTTATTGTAAATTATTGACCATTAAATAGCACTTAAATTTTCACAAAGCACTTTGTAAATATTCTCATGTCAGCTTCAAAACAATTATGCCTGTGAGTTAGAGAGTATTATTAAGTCTATTTTACAGATTAGAAAACTAGGGGCTCAGAGAAGTTATGACTTACTTGTTCATGATCAAACAGTACCAAAGGCAGGGATTCAAATACAGGTCATCTTGACTCCATGGCCAGAATTCTAACCCTTATGCTGAGCTCTGTAATGAAAAGAGTATTTTAAAGTGCTATTTGTCACAAGCTATAAACCACATTTTGTTGTTGTTTGTTGTTTTTCCCTTTGTTTTGTTTTTCACTTTGGCTAAAAGACTATTGAACTGATGGCTATCTATAGTTATGGGTTGTGAATAAATATATTGTGGCTCCTGTTGCTTAACACTTTCTTTTTTGACTCTTGTTTTTCTTTTTTCCCGCATTACATGTCAGTACAATTTTTAGTAACCATTTTCTGACATTTTGTGATTCTTGTTCTCTCCCTCCTTCTGTCCCATCCTTTCCCTTTCCTCAAGATAGCAGGTATGATATAGTTGTACATCTATCATTATACAAAACATATTTCCATGTTCATCATGTTGTAAAAGAAGACACATATCATTTACAGTAGAGAAAAATTCATGGAGGAAATAAACCAAAGAATGGCATGTTTCAAACTGCATTCAGACACCATCAGTTCCTTCTAAAGCAATGGATAACCTTTTTCATCATGATGCTGGAGTTGTCCTGGATCCTTGCATTGTTTTTCTAAATTAAACCTTGAAAAGGAAAGAAAGCCAAAATAAGGTCTCGGTAATGTGCTCTGAAAATGAATCCACAATTACTTATGTAAGGGGAGGTGGATCAGAGGAGGCCCCCTCAATCAAAATAATTATATTATAAGTTGTAGGCATTGTTTGGCAGCACCCAAGGAGCACCTTCTTATAGAGGTTTCACGTGCCCACTGTCTCCATATTGATTGAGTTTCAGAGGCTGAGGCAGCCTCCTGATGACTGGCTCCCAATGCTTTCAAAGTACCTTTAATTTGTTTTTCATTCTGAACATAATTATCAACAAACACAAACATTTCAAGATCAAGGGGAAAAAAACAGGGAAAAGGATTGCATAAGGTACTGTAAAATTCCTAATTTTTAAAAAAGAAATATAACATTTAACTAGGTAATGTAACACCATTGTAATATTTCTGTCTTCATGCTCTTTATTTTCATGTCCATCACTGCTCATTAACTAACCTTTACTGTGCTCTGAGTAGATACCCTCCCTCCCTTATAATTATGTATTATTGAACAGCAAATTAAGGCATAACTGAGAATGTATATCTGATTCTGATCCTAGTCTGTCACATCCAGAGGAGGAAGATATGTTTCATCTTCAGTCTTTGGAAGTCACAATCATTTGCTGCTTTCATCAGAGTACTAAGGTCTCTCAGAGTTGTTTCTTCTCACATTATTCTTGTGGTTATTGTGCAAATTTTTCTCTTTCTTCTGCTTATTTTATTCTGTATCAGTTTATACAAATCTTTCCTATTTACTTTACTATAGAGTTTCATTGCATCCATATACGACAATTTGTGCAACCATTCCCCAGCTGATGGGTTTCTTGCTGTTGTTCAGTCATCTTCAATCATACCCAGTTCTTCTTAACCCTATTTGGTATTTTCTTGGCAAAAAAATACTAGAATCGCTTGCCATTTCCTCTCCAGCTCATTTTACAGATGAGGAAACTGAGGCAAATGGGGTTAAGTGACTTACCCAAGGTCACACTGTTAGTAAATGTCTGAGGCAAGATTTAACTAACTAGCTAACTAGGTGGGTGCCATATATATAAGTACCTATCTTGTACACAATTCTTTGCTACAACAAAAATCATAAGTCACTTAATCCCATTTGCTTCACCCTTGCCCTTATGTCTTAGAGTTGTTTTTAACACAGAAATTGAGGGGTTTTTTAAAAGGAAAAGAAGCACATATGTAACTACATATGCCTACTCAGGTGTTCAGAAAGAGGAGTTCTTGGACCTTATGTTCAAGATCACCTGCTTTTCTATTTCCTTTTGAGTACAAATCAAAGATTACGGTCATAGTCATGTGGACTTCCCCAATGCAAAAGAAGGCAGCAGATGGAACACAGAGAGATTTCCTATAGAACCAAACATACCTAACAAGCTCAAATTTAAGCATTCCTAACTTCAGAAGCTCTGAAGTCAGAAAGTTCCTAAGTGGGAGAGTTCAGGCATCTGACTTTCTAGAAAAAAATTTCTTGATGCAGCAAGTGTTTTGGAAAAAAGAAACAAATATAAGAAATAAATCCATAATATCTATCATGTTATGTAGCCAGCATAGTTCCTGATTAGCATTCTACTTTGAGAAGAAAATCAATGAGTTATTCATAAAATTCAGGTTCAATGAGAAAGGAATTACTAGTTCAGGAGCCTCCAAAGTTTATTTACCTTCCAAGGAAGTCTAACCTTAGGAACTATGAATTTGAAAAGCACTGTGTTTGCCCCTGGTAGCAGAGGTATTTGTCCAGAATATCAGAATATTGCCCCAATAGTTCAGTTCTCCTCTAAGGGGAGGAGTAGAAAAGAAGGAAGAGATAGGTCACTCAAATGTTTTGAGTTTTTTGTATGTGCTTATACTTTTCTGTGTGCACTTTGTGTCTTCTAATTTTTCTGGAGGATGAAATAAAGGTTGTCTTTTACTTGAAATATATTTGGTAAGTTGAGTGTCTGTAAAACACCTCATTCATTCACTTTTGGGCAAAATATCCATGAGTATATTAGAAGTGGTTGCAGGTGGAAGGAATGAACCAAAATTACCTTCTAGGGGTTGGCACACACAGGGTTGGACATGATCTGAATAATACCAGAGATGTGGAAAGGTAAGAAGGAGAGTAGACCACAGTAGACATCCATTGCCTGAATGTTTCCAGCTCTGTAAATGCACACACGTTTGTATAATTTTTCAGAAACTGAGTTTATCTTCTATTTTGTTGCAATTATGCAAAAGTCAACAGTAAATCAGATGTTACATACCCAAGGACCTGAAATGACCAAAATCGGAAGCAACTCTTTTGATTGTGTGACTCATGCTATCAGTATTATATTTTATGGCTTTGAAATTCCTTATGGAATTTTTGTATGTAACCTTGTGAAATGCTTCACAGCAAAGAGTTGAATAACAGGAGCCCATGCTTTGGAAGATAACACATACTGGATACTATATATGGGAGCAAAATATGAAAAAAATCTAGATCTATAAGACCAGCCTATAAATATTAGGAAGTTTACTACATGGAATGTGTTTGTGTGTATGTGTGCGTATGTGTGTGTGTGTGTGTGTGTGTGTGTGAGTGTGTGTGTGTGAAGAGGGAGGACAGGAAACATGTTCAACCATTTCATCTGTCATCCCACCACTATAGCAACATTCCTTTATATCCTGAAAGCTTTCAGTTTCAAAATTCCCCCTAATAAAATATAATTCCCCCTAAGTGGCTTCATCTCATCTATCAGATTTTAACATCTTTCATGAAGGGTCAGCATAGTATAGTGATAAGAACACTGCCATGGAATCAGATAAGTGGGCTTAAATCCTGCCACTGACTCTTACAACCTATGTGATCTTGGATAATTCATTTGACTCCTTGGGTCTAAATTATAGGTTCCATGAGATAGTTGGATTAGATGGCCTCTGAGATCCCTTCCTGGTGGAGCCCCATAATCCTCTGGCTATGATTACAGGTCATCTCTTTCATCCTTATAGTGTTTTACACATAGTAACTGCATTATCATCATCACTAGCAATTATAGAGCATTTTAAGGCTTGCAAAGCATTTTCTGTTTATCCCATTTGATCTTCACAACCCTATGAAAGAGATCCTATTATTCTCATTTTATAGATGAGGAAATTAAAGCTGAGAGAGGGCAAGTGATTTGGCCAGGGTCACACCACTAATAAGAGTCTGTCTCAGCCCGGATTTTGACTCAGGTCTTTCAGATGTTTAAGCCTTGCAATCTATCGATTATGCCACCTAGATGCCTATTAATAAATGTTCATCCTTACATGAACTGATGCAAAGTGAAATGAGAAGAACCATGAGAATGACATATACAGTAACAGCAATATTATAGTGATCAACAGCAAGTGACTTAGCTATTCTCAACAATACAATTGTACAATAGATTCATGATGAAAAATGCTATCCAAGGAAAGAACTGAGGTAGTCTCAATGCAGATAGCAACATATTATTTTTCACTTTATTTTATTCATCTTATCTCTTTTTCCACATGACTAATATGGAAATATATTTTAGATGATCACACCTATATCAAGTGGCCCACTATCTCAGGAAGGAATTGAGGAAGGAATGAAGGAGAGAATAGGAAACTTTAAAAGTTAGAAAAGAAATCTTAAAATTGTTTTTACAAATAATTGGTAAAAAATAAAATATTATTTAAAAAATAAATATTCATCAAATCACTTAATGAATAAGTAGAGGAGTGAAAGAGAGATTCTGATAAGGAATCTTCACAATTACTACAGATTATAATAATATGCCTGGGACACTGGGAAGTTAAGTGACTTTCCCAGGGTTACATGTCCCAAATATGTGAAAAGTAGGACTTGTACCCAAGTTGCTTTAATTCCAAAATCTTTCCTCAAATCATTGTACCATATTCCCATACTAAGTTCACATTTTAATTAGTAATGAATACCTTAAAAGGCTTGATAGCTAACTGAGCTCAAGACTTATTAAGGACAAGTCAAAGGGCAGAAATCTGAGAGAAGTAGCACCAATCAGTCAATTAGTCAATCAATAAATGTTTAGTAAGCACCTATTGTGCACTAGTCATTATTTTATGTGGGGGGGGGGTATTTTTAAAAAGGCAAAAGATAATCCTAGTTTACATTCTAAACACAGAGACCACAAGCAAAAAGTATTCACCAACAAATATACAAGATAAAATAGAGATTATCATCAGAATGAAGTATGAAGAGTAAATAGGAATGACTTCTTACAGAAGATGGAATTTTAAGAGAGGCTTGAATAAAACTGATATGCAGAGATGAAGAGGGAGAGAGTTTTAATCATAGGGAACATTCATGGAAAATCCTTGGAGATGGGAGAAGTATCTAGTGTGAAGAGGAACAGAGACCCCTGTCACTGGATTGCCTGGTGTGGGGGTTGGGGGAGAAGGGGGAAGGATGGGGTATAATAAGGCATAAGGAGACTGTAAAGGTAAGAAGGGACGAGAAGCTTTTTTCTACACTCCAATATTGTCCAAGAGCCCCAAAAAGAAAGATGAAATGCAACAGGCAGTCAAGACAGTGGTTGAGTATAAACATTTGATTCACCTCTCCATATATCTAGGAAGTGAGATGTATGCACTAGACCAGTGATAGGGAATCTTTTAGAGACAGAATGCTGTGCCCCATCCCCACCCTACCACTCCAGACCAAGTGCCATGCCCATCTCCTCCTCTGAGTGCTGGGCACACTTCACCACCACCACCCTTACACACACAGGGGATCAAGAAAGAGATCCTATCAGGCTACTGGGTGGAGGGTGGATGAAGCGAGGAATGTCCTCAGAGAGGATAGAGAGGGAGAGGTAGTGGCCTGAGTGCTCTGCTTCTTCTCCCCTCCAGTTCTACCACCTGTGAGCCACCTCCCTTATACGCTTTGTGCTCCCATTGGGCTGCTGGGCAGAAGAGCAAGGGTTGTGAAAAAATGTGAAAAACCATCAGACAAGGTGGAGAGAGGGAGGGGAGCAATTCCACCCAAGTTCCTCTGCCTTTCTAGTAATGAACATTGGGGGGATGGGGAGGGTGTGCCTACAGAGAGTGCTCTGCATGCCATCATTGGTACCCATGCCATAGGTTCACCATCACTGCACTAGACCCTAGAGTTAACAGTTATGAGCATGTCTTGAATAAGGAGATTCAACCAGTATTCATAAGCAAAAGCATCCAAGAGAAGGAGCCATTAAAAAATGAACTAAAATAAAACATTCTATAGTTCTTAATTCTGAAGATAGTATGAAGAAATTAGTTAGAAATGAGCCCTAAAACAAATGTCTCCTGTTTTCCTTTCAGAGAATAGTTTACTAGATGATATAACTAGAATTATTGTACTTATCCATTAGAATTAGAATAGTATGATAAATGACTACTAATTTGGGATAATATGGCAATAGATTTAAAATTGAAAGAGAGAACATAAAGGTCATCTTATACAACTTATTTATTTTACAGATGAGGAAAGCAAAGTCACATATGTAAGTGACAGAGCTTAGTTTTGAACCTGTTTTCAAGGGGCCATTTAGTCCAGAGATCACTAAAAATAAAAATAAAAATACTTATTGTTATGAAGCAATGATCACTCTTAAAGCCAAAAATTTTTTTTATTTCAATACAAAAATTATATCATATGACTAAAACCCTCAACATGGGTAAACATAAATTTTCAGAGCCCCAGTCTTCTGGGTAGCTCAAATTGCAAAAAAGTCCAAAGGAAAATTAGTATCGTGTTTCTTAAAATATTATGGCTTGTATAAAATAATTCCAGCCACACAACCCAACATTTTTAAGCATAGAGAAGACTGGATTAGTGTTTGAATGATGTGGCTACCATATTAGGTTGCTTTGGCAATTCCTCTGTAGAGTTTGTTTCTCTCAATCACTGAAATCTCAACAAAGTTTATGGATTCAATTTTCATTTCTATGATACAGATGGTTCTCTGATCTATTTGTCCAGTTTTAACCTCTCTTCTGACCTTCAGTCTTGAATGTATAACTCTCAAATGGAATACCCATAGATATATTAAACTTAACATATCCAAAATGGAACTTATTATCTTCCCCTAAAAATCCTTCCCCTTTTCCTGACTTTCTTATTCCATCAAGGATACCACCATTGTCTCAGGCATTCAGGCTTACTCTCCAGGTATAATCCTCAGCTCCTCTCTCTCTCTCCTACCTCACCCCCATCTCCAATCAGCTGACAACTCTTGATCATTTTGCCTTCAAAATATTTCTTGTATATACCCCTTTCCTCTGACACTACTCCCACCCTAGTGAAGGCCCTTGTCCCTCATGCCTAGACTATTGCAATAGCTTGGGAGTTGATCTCTCTGCCTCAAGTCTCTTCCCACTCAAATCTATTTTCCATTCAGCTATAAAATTGACAAGTATGACTATGTCAGTTCCCTATTCAATAAACTTCAGTGACTCCCTATTACCTCCAGAATGAAATATAAAATTCTCTGGCTTTTAAAGTCCTTCATAATCTGGATCCTTCTTTTTCCCCAGTTTTTTTACACCTTATTGTCTCCCCAACCTTGACATATATTCTGTTATCCAGTGGCATTGGTATCCTTGACGTTCCTTGCACAGAATGTTCCATATCCTGATGGAGAACTTTCAGTGACAGTATCTTATAATTAGAACTTTCTCCCTCTTCATCTCCACTTTCTGGTTTCCTTCAGGAATCAACTTAAAAAAAATCACACCAAAAGAAGCCTTTCTCAGGCTTCCTTACTCTTAATGCCTTCCCTCTAATATTATCTCCACATAGGTGTGTTTGTGTGTACATATGTATACATGCATGGGGGAAACAACATACATGCAACTATGTTCAAGTTATATGTTATATGCATGTGTGTATTCATGTGTGTATATACATAGATTGTGCATAGCTGTTAGCATATTGTTTCCCCCCATTAGATTGTGAGTTCCTTGTGATCAAGGACTATTTTTTTTTGTCTTTCTTTGTATACCCAGCACTTAGCAGAGTGCCTGGCATATAGTAGATGCTTAATAAATGCTGGTCATCAACTTGAAAAAAAACTTCCCTTCTTTTCCTCTGAGATTTTGACTATTTCTGGATTAAGAGAAAAGTCTTGTCCCTGGTGCTTTCATCCAGGAATTTTTGAAATAGACAAAGTTGATTTTTGGTGTTCCTAGCCTATCATTTCTCTATCTCTTCCCCAAACTTTATGATACTATAAACGGCATTATAGAGGGTTTGAGGTTCTGCCAAACCCCAAAATGAATCACTTCCTAATGCCCTGTCTCAGTAGCAAAACCTGTTCTTAAGGAAAACTATGTTATCATTTATTTTTACCTTAACCCAAATTTAAGTCATTATGGTCCATTTCATAGAAATATTTGCTTTATAAGCCTTTGTCACTCTCTAATTGTGAAATGACACATTTTGTCCCCCTGAATAAAGTATTTTTATGCCTCAGTGACCAGTCAGAGGAGACATCTTATGTCAGTCAGCATCTTTCCAGCACCCCTAAAATCACATTATAGAAGCAGCTACCATCCTGAACCCACATTGGTTGGCCTGTCCTGGCAGATTATGTGGCCAAAAGTCAAGAAATTTAGCACTGTGTTGTGTCAATTCATCATTCTGCAGGAGAAAATGACATTTATACATCAAAGTAAATATAAACCAGATATAAGGTAATTTTGAATGGAGATAGCACTAATAAATTAGGGAAATCAAGGTTTCTTCTTCTGTTGGAGGTAGCACTTGAACTAAGTTTTGAAGGAAGCTAATGGTTCTGTCGGCAGAAGTATATTCCAACCCTGGGAAACAAGTTGTTGAAAATAAAGGAAATGGCAGCTAAAAAGATCAAGTAGGTTACTTGGTAGAGACACCTAGATGGTGTAATGGATAGAGTGTAGGGCTTGGAGTCAGGAAACCTCATCTTCTTGTATTCCAGTCCTGCCTCAGACACCAGCTGGGTGACCCTGGGTAAGTCATTTAAGCCTGTTGGCCTTAGTTCTCTCATCTGTAAAATGAACTAGAGAAGGAAATAACCAACCACTCCAGTATCTCTGCCAAGAAAATCCCAAATGGGACCCCTAAGGGTCAGACATGTCTGAAACAACTGAACAAGGTCTCTTAGTCTTGACCACAAAGTTTAAGAAGGAGCAATAATATGCAGTAAACCTAGCCAGCTGACTGGAGTTAGATGGCAAAGAGCCAGAAGGTAAGCAGAGAAATTTGTATTTAATCCTAGAGGCAAAAGTGGGGGCCACAGGAGCTTCCTGAGCAGCATAGTGACATGGTCAGAGCTGTGCTTTATCAATATCAGTTTTGCAGTTCTGTTAGAGATAGATAAGGGAGAGGAGGCACTGAAAGTCAGTAGTCTAATTGGGAGGCTATTCCAACAGTCTAGGTAAGAGCTGATATGGGTCTAACCTGGAATGGTTTGTGGTTTTTGTTGTTGTTCAGGCAGGGCCAAATCTTTGTGACCTCATGAACCATGCCGTCCATGAGGTTTTCTTGGCAAAGATACTGCAGTGGTTTGTCATTTCCTTCTCCAGTGGACTCAGGCAAATGGAGGTTAAGTGATTTGTCCATGGCCATACAGCCAGTAAGAAACTGAGCCTGGATTTTCACTCAGATCTTCCTGACCACAGACCCAATATTCTATCCAGGTCTTCCTGAGTCCAAGACTTAAGCTCTACCCACTGAGTCATCTAGCTGCCTTTATAACCTAGTGAGGTAGCTGTGTGCATTGAGAAAAATGATAGAACTACTGTGAAGGTAGAGTAAGCCGGATGTGACAACTGACCAAAAATGAGGGAAATAATCCTTAAATCTGTCAACTACTCTATCATTTGCCACCTTGGAGAGAATTGTCAGTTGAGTGATGAACTCAAAATCATATTACAAAGGGTTAAAGGTTAAGAAGTTAATGGGAAATATAAAATGTGAAGTCATTAAATATAGAAAACTTAACCCAGCATTTTAACTGTGAAAAGGAGAATAAAGATAAGAAGATAATCTTGAAGGAATGACTGGATTGAATGAAAAAAATTTAAAGAATGGGAAAAGCATGGATATGTTTGGAAGCAGAACATAAGGAACTATTAGATAAGATTAGATAAGGAGAAAAAAAGGGTTGATTGAAGAGGCAAATGCTTAATTGAGTAGAAACCAGGGATTGGGATCATGGGTTTGAGTAGGGAATTTGGCATTGACAAAGAGGTCCACCTCTTCCTCTGAGATAGGAGCAAAGGAAGCTCAGGTAAGGAAGTCGAAGTGATTTGAAGTACAGATTTGCAGAGAAAGGATAGGATCAAAAATGTGACTTTAATTTTTCAGTGAAGTTTGAAACAAGATCCTGTGATGAAAGGATAAAGGAAAGGATAATGGGGGTGGAATGGTGGAAAAACCATTGAGAGAAATGAAATATAAATCCCTCAAGAAAGAGTCAAAAGATTGCAGTGGTGAGGACCCAGTTGTGATTCTGTAACATAAATGGACCTAGGCTATATGGTTAAATAACTTCTTCCATCAGCATTCTGCATTGCACAAGCAGCAAAGAAAGCAGATGGTGGGAGAAATCTAAGGTTGAGAGTCAGAAAAGAATAAGCAGCAATTGGACAAAGGACAAATAGAAGCCATGGAAAGTTGAACTGGTTTACCATAGGGTTAAGACCTTGGAATGTGGAAAGTGAGGCAAAAGTGGGTGTTCTATAGGAATAGACGAAGGGTTGTAGTAACTAGAGATTGTGTTAATAAGTAGAGAATACGTTCAAAAAGGGAAAGGCATAGGCAGAGGTGGTGGGAAGATAGAAAAAGTTAAGAGTCAAATAGTTATAGTCAGGGGCAAGGGAATACTCATAAGTCATATTGAGATCAAGGATACAACCATCAGTGTGTGCAAAGTGAAAACAAAGATCATGGGAGCTGAGGTTGAGCAATATGAAATGAAGGATGTCTGAGGGAAGGAGGTGTTGGAGTTACATTATTATTGTTGGTATCATTATCATCATCATTATTATTATCCTGAAATAAAAAAGGAAATACCCCCTTTTAGGAAGTAAAGCAAAGGCTGACCAGCAAATAAGATCCATCAACTTCCAATCACTTTCATTTTCCCTCCTGACCAAATTTAGTCATATATCTTTTGTGGGTTGTCCCAGCAGAGAGTAGTCAAGAGGTGTTTACAGTCCCATAATATCACTCCACTCACACATAGTGAACTTATAACTCCTACCATGACCAGCTGTGTAACCTCCATTATTCAGTAAAGGTTTGTACAAGCAAATGGCCCAAGCCAAGAGGAAAAAGGATTATGAATTGACCATATCATGTCACCCTTCGTATCTTACTTTATGGTTCTGTATCTTCCATTTTCCTCTGTAATTGAGACTCATTCCTAAACTCCTAGGATATTATTGGTATTCATGAATTAGCATTAATAATGTCTTTAGAGATCTTAACATGGGAGGTTCCTTGCCCTCCATCCACTTAACTCCTGCCAGTAGAATATTTTAATGCAATTCAGGTCAATAAGCACTTATGAGATTTGTTATTTTTTTAAATGTGTACATTTGTTTTTAAAATAAAAAATAAACATGTATTAGGTGTCTCCTATGTGTTGGGCATTGCACTGTGTTCTAAGGATACAAAGAAAAGTAAAAAGCAATCCACATTCTCAAGGAGTTCAAAATCTAATGGGGGAGACAACACTCCAACAAGTTACATTTAGGATAAATCTCAGTGGAGGGAGGCACTAACATTAAGGGAAATCTGGAAAGGCTTCTTGCAAAAGGTAAGATATTAGCTAAGACTTAAGGGAAGACAGAAGTCAGAGAGAGATGAAGAGAGAATACTATACATGGAGAAGAGACCACAAAAAAAAGGCATGGAGTCATGAGAAAGAGAAAAAGTTATACATCAGGAACATCAATAAAGTCAGTGTTACTGGATCAGAAAATACATGGGAGGAAGTAAGATGTAAGACTGGAAAGGGAGGACAGAGCCAGGCAGCTTTGTTAGCTATAATAGTGCTCAGAATTATCCCTGTGTCAATGGCAAAAGAATTGAATTTTCACTTTAATAATGCACATCCAGAGCGGGGCCTGAGAGGAAGGGGAGCTAGGTAGTACAGTGGATAAAGTACCAGGTCTGGAGTCAGGACAAACTGGTCTCAGACACTACCTAGCTATGTAACCCTGGGCAAGTCACTTAACTTCAATTACCTAGCTCATGCAGCTCTTCTGTCTTATAATTGATACTAAGACAGAAGGTAAAAGTTTATTTTTTTAAATAGTGGTATTACTGGATCCAGGTGTGTGTATACACAGTTTTATAATTCTTTAAGTAGAATTCCAGGTAGCTCTCCAATGGCTGGAACAGTTCACAGTTCCACCAACAATGTAGTAGTGTCCTCATTTTTCTATATCCCTTCCAACATTTGTCATTTTGCCCTTTATAATTTTAGACAATCTGATAGATGTGAGATCATATTTCTGAGTTGTTTTGATTTGCATTTCTCTAATCCATAGAAGGAGCAGAGTTCAAATGCAGAATGAAACATACCATTCCTCAATTCTTTCCTCAATGAATTTTCCTCTAGTGTAAGCAATACGTGTTTTGTTTCACAACTTGATGAACAAAGAAATATGTATTATATGATAATAAATAATACCTGCTTTCTTGGGGGAGGGGTAGGAGGGAAGGGAAGAAAATGGACTGCAAAATGTCAAAACAAATAGCTAAAATTGTAATGTGACTAATTGACATGTAATCTGGAAAGAGTTAAATATTTTTTTAATTAATGCCTGACTGGGTCTAAGAATTTCTTCTTCTTATTTTACCCTGTAAATCTATATCACATCTCAGGACTTCTCCAACTAGCTGACAAGGAAGTTGTTATTCCTAAAAGGATAAATTTTCTTTGTAGATCATAGTATTTCTCAAGCAGTTACGGATATAATTTCCACTCTAAATAAGGATACATAAGCTCTAATAAATACCAGTCAGAACCATAGATATATTAGTTGTGAGTCAAACAACTCCAACAATAAACATAATATTTAGATATAAATACTGAACTCCCTACAGAGTTGTTCGCAAGATATTAAATTGGATATTTTATGAAATTATCTTTAATTGCCTAATGTTCTGCCTTGAAAAGAAGACAAATTTTAGGGACTTTAAAGTACAACAGAAGGGAAATTCAATTTTGAATACAACAAAAGGTGGCCTAAAATATGGAAAGACTGATTTATAATTTTATGTAAAAAGAGTATGTCATGGTTGGGCCTTGTTCTCTCACAGAATCTACACTGGAAGGTTTGTGCACTTTATCTAATTTATGTATGTAGACATAAAAATCTGACAATGACCTCTGGGTAATTTGTAATCCAAGAAGTAGTTGTCCCCAAACCCAACACAATCCCACTGTTACAATTGGCTCAGTCTTTTCCCCAGGCACATTTTCCCCTCTATGCTTTCACTCCTATTATTTTCCTCCCTTGGAATACTTTCCCTACCTCCTTTCTGAAGTCTTCCCTGACATCTCTCTCACACACAAGAGGGAATATTTTTCTGAATTCCTATAGTGCTTACAATCCAAATTCCAAATATTTAGAACCTACTGATAGTTTATAATATTCTGCTTTTGTTTCACATGCATTTATCTCAAATTTCCAAATAGGAGATTTGTTCCTTAGTGTCAACTATCAAAGTGCTGAATATGTTACAGGCACAGTAAATATTTGCTGATCAGTTTTCTACAATGTGGACAGACAAATGCCACTTGAGAGAAAACTTCCAAAATGATTCAGTCAATTAATTCTAAAAACAGAGTAAATATGCTTTTGACTGTTAATAAATTCAAATGTTCACTGACCAGCCAAACTTTTGACTAATGAGCAATAAAGGGGAGTTTCAAGTTTCTTGATACTTTGTCTTAGTTCTATTCCCCCTTATATCAAGCTTGTGTGATCACTTTTATATACTAAATCAATAGTAGGCATTCTGGTAAGAGTATTTGTTGTTGGTTGGTCGTTTCAGTAATGTCCAACTCTTTGTGACCCCATTTGGAATTCTCTTGGCAAAAACACAAAAGTGGTTTATCATTTCCTTCTCCAGTTCATTTTATAGATGAGGATCTAAGACAAATAGGGTTGAGTGACTTGCCTAGGGCCACATGGCTAGTTAGTAAGTGTCTGAGGCCATATTTTAACCCAGGAATACGAGTCCTCTTGATTCCAGGCCCAGCACTGAAGAGTGGGAAGGGAAAGACAGAAGAGAAGAGAGGAGAGAAGAGGAGAGTTGAGGAGAACAGAGGAGAGGAGAGGAGAGGAGAGGAGAGGAGAGGAGAGGACAGGAGAGGACAGGAGAGGACAGGAGAGGAGAGGAGAGGAGAGGAGAGGAGAGGAGAGGAGAGGAGAGGAGAGCAGAGCAGAGCAGAGCAGAGCAGAGCAGAGCAGAGCAGAGCAGAGGAGAGAAGTTCAGGAGAGGAGAGCAGAGAAGAGGAGAGGAGAGCAGAGGAGAGGAGAAGAGGAGAAGAGAGCAGAGGAGAGGAGAGAAAAGGAGAGGAGAGGAGAGGAGAGAAAAGGAGAGGAGAGGAGAGGAGAGAAAAGGAGAGGAGAGGAGAGGAGAGAAAAGGAGAGGAGAGGAGAGGAGAGGAGAGAAAAGGAGAGGAGAGGAGAGGAGAGGAGAGGAGAGGAGAGGAGAGGAGAGGAGAGGAGAGGAGAGGAGAGGAGAGGAGAGGAGAGGAGAGGAGAGGAGAGGAGAGGAGAGGAGAGGAGAGGAGAGGAGAGGAGAGGAGAGGAGAGGAGAGGAGAGGAGAGGAGAGGAGAGGAGAGGAGAGGAGAGGAGAGGAGAAGAGAGGAGAGGAGAGGAGAGAAAAGGAGAGGAGAGGAGAGGAGAGGAGAGGAGAGGAGAGGAGAGGAGAGGAGAGGAGAGGAGAGGAGAGGAGAGGAGAGGAGAGGAGAGGAGAGCAGAGGAGGGCAGAGGAGAGGAGAGGAGAGCAGAGGAGAGGAGAGGAGGGCAGAGGAGAGGAGAGGAGAGCAGAGGAGAGCAGAGGAGAGGAGAGGAGAGCAGAGGAGAGCAGAGGAAAGGAGACAGGAGAGGAGAGGAAACAGGAGAGGAGAGGAGACAGGAGAGGAGAGGAGACAGGAGAGGAGAGGAGAGGAGAGGAGAGGAGAGGAGAGGAGAGGAGAGGAGAGGAGAGGAGAGGAGAGGAGAGGAGAGGAGAGGAGAGGAGAGGAGAGGAGACAGGACAGGACAGGACAGGACAGGACAGGAGGGGGAAGGGAGGGGAGAGAAATGAAGAGAGAGAAAAAAGGAGAGGAAAAAATAAAGGAGAAAGAGATGGGAGAGAAGAGGTAGAGACTGGGATGCAAAGGCAAAGAAAAACATAAATGTGGAGACTTTGGCCAAATGGCAAATTTTGAATGAATATCCAGTCCCAGCTTAGTAGTTTATCAAAAGTCTTTTTCTTTACCTTGTGGTTAGTTAAACTGGAAGCAGCCATAGAATATCTGTGCTTGCCTTGAGGTGGAGAGTAAGACCATCCCATTCCATATCATCTGGGATTTCAGAATCCCACTCATTAAATCTGAATGCTTTCAGGCCTAAGCTCTCACTGGCTAGCCTCTCCTTAGATATTTGCATGCATAGAATTTTAAAACAATTCTTCAGTTTGAGCTGGGGTAAGTTTTGAGCTTCTTTTTCTTCTAAATGACATTTGTCCTCACTTTTCCTCATGAAGACACAGATTAGATCTATGATTTCACTGGTATTTTATTAAAGATCTACTATATGTAAAACCACGCACTGTGCTAATCACCAGGGATACAAAGAAGTGGCAGTGGGACAAGACAGTCTCTGCTCTCAAGTAGCCAATAGTCTTCAGCAAATGTCTACATACCAAGAAGACTTAAACAGGATAAATCAGAGATAATCTCAGAGGGACAGCACTGAGAGGAAGGAGGTCTAGGAAGGCTTCCCAGCTTTGGGACTTTAGCAGACACTTGAAGAAAGCCAGGGGAACTAATCATGGAGGACAGCCAGTGAAAATGCTTGGAGTCAGAAGATGGAATGTTTTGTTTGAGGAACAACAAGGAGAAGAGTGTCATTAGATCACAGAATATATTGGTGGGAGCCAGGGAGGTAGCAGTAACAAGGTATAAGATTGGATAGATGAGAGGAGGTCAGATTATGAAGAGCTTTAATAGCCAAATGATATTTTATATCTGATCCTAGAAGTAAAAGAAAGCCACTAGAGTTTACAGAAGAGGGAAGGGACTGATAAGTGGTTAGATTTGTACTTTGGGAACATAATAGAGGAAATGAAGGCACAAGGAGATGAAGGCAGGCCCTCCCCAAAGTGCTGGCAGTGACAGAAAATAAAAGGGGCCAATCCAAGAGGAGTTTGGGAGGTAGAATGGACAGGAGTGGGCAGTTAATTGGAGGGGCAGTGGGGAAAGGGGAGAAGGGAAGGTGAGAGTAAGAACTTGATGGTGATACCTAGGCTTCAAGTGTAAGTGACTCTGGGAATGGCGGAGGAGGAAGTCAAAAAGAGGGGATGGCTTGAGAGGAAGGGTAGTAGTGGTAGTCTCTCGGTGACCGAGAATGACAATTGTCTTTGTGCATTATCATCTATGGATGTACCCTCATGTGGCTTTGGAGTCCAAAGACTGAGGCGCACAGTTTGTGGCACATGGGGCCTGGGACGCCAGTTGTTATGGGAAGTGCAGTTGTGGCCTGTGTCGGCGTTCACGCGCAGCGGCAAGACGTCGACATCGCTCATCTTCAAAGGTGGCGGCGGCATGGTGAATGTGGGTTCTCCAGCTGCTTCTGACAGAGGCAGCGAGTTCTAGCTGCTTTGGTGTCATGCCAGCCCACTTCAAGTTGGACTTTAGCTGATCCTTGAATCTTTTCTTTGGTCGGCCTTGTTTCCTGAGTCCAGCTGACAGCTCACCACAGAATACCTGTCTTGGTATTCGCTGTGGGTCCATGCGGATGACGTGTCCAGACCATCGTAGCTGGGTTTTGAGGACCAGGACTTCGATGCTGGTGGAGTTGGCTCTGTCGAGGACTTCCTGGTTGGTGATTCGGTCCTGCCATCGGATCCTCATGATTGACCGGAGGGAGCGTTGGTGGAATTGCTCCAGCTGTTTCATGTGCTTCCGGTACAGTGTCCATGTCTCACAACCGTACAGGAGCGAGCTGAGGACCACTGCGTTGTACACTTTGAGCTTCGTCGCAGTGCTCACACCTCTGTGTTGGAGGACTTTGGAGCACAGCCGCCCGAGTGCCTGGCTGGCCTTTTGGATCCTGGCATTAATCTCATGGTCTAGGGACCCATCGTTGGCGATGGTGCTGCCCAGGTACTTGAAAGTGTTGATGTTAGGAAGCTGCGTGCTGTCGATTGTAATGCACGGCTGGTTCGTTGGCCTCCCTGGTGCAGGTTGAAACAGCACTTCTGTTTTGCTGAGGCTGATAGTCAGGCCAAACAGTTGTGTTGCAGTAGAGAACCTGTCCACAATGGTTTGGAGATGATTTTCTTGGTGGGCCATGAGAGCACAGTCATCTGCAAAGAGAGCTTCCAGGATGAGTCTCTCTGTAGTCTTTGTTTTTGCAGTCAGGCAGCGAAGGTCAAATAGTGAGCCATCCAGTCGGTATTTGATGTAGACGCCCAGGTCTAGATCCATGTGGTAATACTTGGGTGAAGTGTAGGTTGAACAGTATCCAAGCGAGGACACAGCCTTGTTTCACGCCATTGGAGATGTTGAAGCGATCGGAAGTCTCTCCACCAGATAGGACTTCCCCTGTCATGTCGACATGAAAGAGCTGGATCAGTTTGACGAATTTTGCTGGGCAACCGAGCTTGTTGAGGATCTCCCACAATGCGTCCCTGTTCACTGTGTCGAACGCCTTTGTCAGGTCTATGAAGACAATATAGAGACTCAGGTTCTGTTCAAGGCATTTTTCCTGCATTTGCCTCACCGTGAAGACCATGTCGATGGTGCTGCGATCTGGTCGGAAGCCACATTGTGATTCAGGCAGGTTCTGCTCTGAAACAGATGACAGGAGTCTGTTGAGTATAACACGGGCGAGGATCTTCCTGGCAGTGGAGAGTAGTGAGATGCCTCTGTAGTTGTCACAAAGAGGAAGGGTAATGAATTAAGTTTTAGACGTGTTGATTTAATATGGATATGAGACATGTAGTTCAAGTTGTCCATCTAATAGGCAGTTGGACATGTGAGGCTAGAGGCCAGGACAGAGGTAAGGGCTAGGCAAATAAATCTGAGAATTATGGGCATAGAGATAATAATAGAATCAGTGGGAGCTGATGGAACCACCAAACAAAGCCTATAGAGGGAGAAGGCAGGAGGGCTCAGGATGGAACCTTGTGGTCCTCTCACTATTAGTGGGTGTGATGTGAATGAAGATCCGGCAAGGGATATAGAGAAAGAGTGGTCAGAATTAATGTCACGAATACATGGAGAGAAGAGAGTGATCAACAGTGTCAAATGCTGGAGAGGAGGCAGGAAGAATGAGGACTGTGAAAAGGTTATATGACTTGGCAATTAAGAGATCACAGGTTCTTTTGGAGAAAACAGTTTTGATTGAATGATGAGATAAGAAATCAGACTGTATAGGGTTAAGAGAATGAAACTTCTACCAATGCAGACTGTCATCTTCTCCCGTGGTCTTAGAGAGTTGATGAGAGCATTTACAAGTTAAATATGATTTGCCCAGGCTCATATAGCCAGCAAGGCATGTGTCAGAGGCAGGAATTGAATCCAAGTCTTCCTGACTGAATCCAGTTGTCTATCCTCTATTTCATAGTGTTTTTTTGTATATGGCTTTAAGTAATTTTGTCAATAATCATATTGTTTATTCTTTTTCACCCAAATCTCAGTATGTTTACATACTAATTATCTTAATCCTTTTCACATCCTTTAATAGAGCCATTTTGATTGGTGCCTTCAGGAAATGAGGTGCCACTAACACAAGTTTGTGATTTGGTACTTGTATGGTCCACTAGTACATGAGTCATAGTAGAGAGGCAGAAAGACATTTTATTCTGCATTTTTGGCTTTTCAAGAGTGTAATTCCAACCCCTGAATTTTATTCATATATTTTACTTCTCTTGGCTGTTCATTTTCTAAATAGAAGTCTGAAAACATTTCTCTTACCATATGCCAGACATAGCATTTCATGGCGACAGAGAATTGCCTCCTCTCCCTTGCAAGAGCGCCAAGCCCAGAGTGTGAGATAATGAAATACTTAAGTCTTATTGGTATAGCAGAGGAGCTGTTAAGAAGGGTGCTCTTACCAAGGAACACGTGGAACAGTTCAAATGAATTCCTTTCCTTTGCTTAAAATCCAATTTTCTTGACTCCTTCCACAAATGATCAGAGGGATTTTTCTTCTTTGATAACAGGGCTCCAGAATATGGAGCCAATAAGATTTCCCTGCTGTTCTAGTCAGCCAGCCTCTGTAACCTCTTTCCCTATCAGTCTCTAAATCTTTACTCAACACATGAATTGTGAATCACTGAGATTTCAAAAATATATTACATTGTCAATAATACTACTTTCGGGCATACCAGAACAGTTCAGAGCATATTATGTGATGCTCTCATTTTTCTTTAGGGGATTAAAGTGAATTTAGTGAAGAGGGTCATTGTTTCCAAAAATATGTTTTTCTTTACTGCTTCCCAATACAGATTCTCTGTGGATATGCTCTTCATCACCCAAGCACAATTTCTAAGTCTATATCTACATGCTTTGGCATATTGCTATATAGCCTCCTTCTTTGTTTGGGTTTTTTTTTTTTTATGTCCTTAAAATCTACACTCAACACTCCAGAAACCATCCTTAAATGATGTTATATCCTCATTAGTATAATTCCTTTATTCTGACCAATTGGCAATTAAGAATTGTTTCATCATGTAATGCTAGAACTGAAAGGAAATCTTAGAATTTATCTAATTCTACTCCCAAATTTTACAGAAGAGGAAACTAAGACCTATAAATGATAAACTGGAGTGCTTTGTCCTGGATAACAGAAAAACTAGGAGCAATGAGTAAAAGTTACAGTGTAAAAGATATTAACTTTCCATTGTTCAGACATTTTCAGTCATATCCAACTCTGTGTGACCCCATGTGGAGATTTCTTGGCAAAGGTACTGGACTGGTTTGGTTGTTTCCTTCTCCAGTTCATTTTATAGATAAGGAAACTGAGGTAAATAAAGGTAAAAGGATTTGCCCAGGGTCACACAACTAATAAGTGTCTGAGGTCAGATTTGAATCTGGGAAGAGCAATTTCCTAACTCCAGGCATGGCACTGTACCCACTGTGCCACCTAGGTGTCCTCATATACTTGCTGCAGGGAAAAATTTCCTAGCAGATTGGACTGCATTAGGAGATAGTAGATTCTCTCTCTCTCTCTCTCTCTCTCTCTCTCTCTCTCTCTCTCTCTCTCTCTCTCTCCTCAAGAAAAAGATGAAGGACAAATTATTGGGCATGTTCTAGAGTAGATGTTATTCAGTTGTGGATTAGACTGAATGAAATATGAGATCTCTCAAAATCCTGAGAATTTACCAATCTGAATAATCTCTCTAAAATTACATGATGAGTCAAAGTAGAGACAAGATGAAAACACAAATCTTTCAACTTCTAATCCAGTGCTTTTTCTACTACTCATATTCAAGAGTAATGTTACCATATTAATAATATTAATATGCATTCATCTTTGTTGCATCTGTGATGACACAAACCTAATATACCTCATTGCCCATATTTTTCCTACATCACCAAGCTGCTATCTGGCCTCCCATCTTTGGTTATCTCTCCTCTGTCTGTCTATGAGTCCCTGCTCCCACCTTGAAAGACCAAGTCCAAGGCTGTAGAACAGGCACACAAACCAAACATCTGTGTCATTCAATGTGGTATAGTGGGAAAAAGCACTGGAGTCAGAGGTCTTAGGTAGAAAATCTTGATTCTTCTATTTATAATTCATATGATATTGAGTAAGTCACTTAACACTGCTAACATTCTGTTTCCTTCTCCATAAAATGAAGAGGTTGGACTTGATCCCTAAATGTACTTTTGTCTCTCATTCTATAAACTGGTAGATTTTTCTCAAGATTTGGGCTTCAGTTCCATTTGGTTTGTCTTCCAATCCAAAAATCCCAGAATTCTGCCCATAAAGGCTTAGTTATATGAGATTGTTGCTTGCAAAATCTTCTCCCCAATTGGATGCATCATAATGTGGCTTTAGGTTTGTGGAAAGCACTTAATATAAGATCAGAGACTCAGAGCTCAAAGGAACCTTAAAGGTCACCTAATCCAACCATCTCACTTTACATGCAAAGTGTATTGGGGGGAGGAAAGATTCTCCCATCCACAGAAGTGCCTCTTTATGTCGAAACTGAGGTGAAAAGTTGGGGATAAAAAGAATAGTTAAAGAATAAATGCCCCCGCCAAAAGAACACCCACACTTCATGTACCTCCTGGGACAAGGGGGGAGTTGGAATGGCTGTTCAGAGAATAATCAAAGTATAACATAGTGATCTGATTTGAAGATGCTTCTAGATGTTCCCTTTCTCTATGTAAGAAAGAACAAGGCCTAGAGGTCTTGTTTCTGAAATGCCTTTTAGACCCTCTGGACATTAAGAGACAGGGATTATCTAACTGCAAATGTGTAAAACCCAGTTTGGTCCTAAACAACCTCAAGACATAACGTGTTTCCCCTAATTGTAGTTATGCTAGCAAAGACCAAATGATGATTTGCAAGCTATTTTGTAGAGGGGATCCTTTATGGGTTGAACCAGATAGTTACTACAGTCCTCTCCCACTCTAAATATTGTGATTCCATGTTAGCCTAGTGTAAGGATGTGAAAATTCCCAACAATAATTCATAATTTATGTGGCTTATGTTTGCCTTCATCCCATTGAAAATCTAATTTCCTTCCCAACTTTAGATAAGCCAAAAGGATTTTATGCTCATACATCTATCACTAGATCAGAATCAAAATTACCACGGTACAAGGTTAGAAGACTAAAGCAATAGGGCCACTCGGGCAGTTCTTAAGCTCAGTTTGCCAAACTTATGACTAAAGATAAATCAAAGGAACTTGGCCTTAAAATCGTACCACTTTTAGAAAGGTCAGAAATCTCCACCTCCCCACTCAGTGTTCAAACCAAGTTCCCAGGCTAATTGAAAAACCTTTTTAGGAGAGCACGCTCCAAGCCCCTAATTTCAAAGTCTCATGGGGAAAGGAAGAAGCCCTCTCTCGCTGCTGGATGGAAAACCGGAGAAAAGCCTCGGTCATCTGACGCTCCAATAGGCGAATCACTAAAGGTTCCAAGGTCACGTGATGACTCTAGAGTAGTCTTTTCCCAGGGGTAACATGGTAGTCTTGATTTGTATGGGGGAGGGGGGATAGGAGTGATGGGAACTAGAAAAAGAAAGCCCAGTCAAAAACGGAGACATTAAAACTTACAAAGTACTTTACCTACATTATCTTTTCTGACCCTTGAAACCCTGCAAAGAATCCTCAATTTAGAGCTAGAGAGCACTTCAGATACATTTAATCCAGTTCCCTTATTTAATATATGAGGAAGCTGAAGCCAGGGAAGGGGAAAGTTAAGCGACTTGCACATGGTCATCCAGTTAGTAAATGCTGGAGGAGGGATGTGAGTCCAGAGCTTTCCTGATTTCAAAGTCTAGCAATTTTTTGTTATACACTGCTTCTCTGAGGCACTGACACAGATCTTTGGGAATACATAAAAGCAAAGCACCAGATCACAGGAATAAGAGAGAAAGAGATTTATCCTCTAGGTGTAATCACAAGAATCACAGAAACAAAAAATGCCACAGTTCACAAGGTGCTGGAAATCACCTTGTCCCACCCATGGCTGCATAAGAGCATAAAAAACAAGTTATCTTTGCTTGAAGACTTCTAGTGATTCCAGTGGAAACCCATTCCTCCTTTGGCTATTTCTAATTGTTAGGCTAGAATTTTCTTCCAGATCACATGTTTCAAGGATGAGTATTCCTCAGGGTCTGATCTGAGCCCTATTCTCCTCTCCCTCTGGGTGATCTCATCAACTCCCATGGATTTAATTACCATTTCTATGCTCAAATCTACCTATCCTGCCCCAAACTCTTAGCTGACCTCCTATCTTGCATCTCCCTCTGCCTTTCAGATATCTCAAATTGTATGTTTGGTAGACATCTTTAACTCAACATGTCCAAAACCAAACTCATCATCTTTCCCCTTAAGCCCTTCTCCATTCTTCTCTCAGTCCCTTTGGCTCAAAACCAAGAAGTCATCCTCAACTCTCCACCATCTCTCACTTTCCATATCCAATCTGGTACCAAAGCCTGAGCATTTCACCTTTGCAGCAGGTCTCAAATATGCTCCCTTCTCTCCTCTGACGCTGTCACTGATCTAGTGCAGGCCTTCATCATTTTGCATCTAGACTATTGCAGTAGACTACTGGCAGATCATCCTGGCTCAAATCTCTCCCCACTTCAGTCAGTCACTAAGATGATTTTCCTAAGACACAGATTCAATCATGTTACTCCCCCACTCAGTAAACCTCTGTGGCTCCCAGTTGCCTAAAGGATCAAATACCAAATGCTCTATTAGGTTTTCAAAACCTTTCATAATCTAGCCTCTTCCTGTTTTTCCAGTCTTCTTATGCCTTATTCCCCAATATGTTCTCTTCAATTCAGTGCCACTGGCCTCCTGGCTGTTCCATAAACAATATACTCCATCTCTAGCTCTGGACATTTTCTTTGATTATCCCTCATGCCTGGAAAACTCCCTCCCCTCCCCTTCCTGATTCTCTAGCTTCCCTTAAGTCCCAATTAAATAGAAGCCTTCCTTATTCCTTCTTAATTCTAGTGCCTTCCTTATGTTAATTATTTGCTACTTATCCTGTATATAGCTTGTTTTCCATATGTTTTATTGCTATTGTCCACCCTCACTCTCATTAGACTGCAAGTTCCTTGAGGCAAGGACATGACAGCCTTTGCCTTTTTATGTATTCCTAGCACTTAGTACTAAGCCTGGCACATAGCTTAATATGTGCTTAATAAATGTTGATAGATCAAGCCAAAGCCTGATTCTGCAATATTTATCTATTACTCCTAAATCTTCCCCCAGGGTCCTATCGGAATTGCTCTTCCTAAGAAAAGTTCTTCAAATATTTTAATCATGCCTTCCTTGTCTCCCTTTACATATTGTCTCTTTTCTGGGCCTAAACATTCCAAATTCCTTCAACCTATCCTCAAATGGCAAGACCTGGACATACTCCATCTTACTGAGGTCCTTCTTAAAATGTGATGCTCAGAACTATAGATATGATTTGACCAATGCAGAGTATTATGGAATAATCACTTCCTTTTACCTAGAAATTATGCCCCATCAATGCCACCTAAGATAGTAGTAGGGTTTTTTTTTCATTGCCATTTCATTCTCTTGATACATATTGACCTTCAGAACACTAAAACCCCCAGATCTTTTTTCAGGAAAGCTGAATGTGTGTATGAAATTGATTTTCTGAACCCAAGTGGAAGATTTTAAATTTCTTCCTATTAACATTTTTCTTAGCAGATTTCACCCAGAGTTCTAGCTATCAAGATCTTCTGGGATCCTAAATTTACAATTCAAAGAGTTAGGTACATTTCTTAATCACATGGAAAGCAACCCAATTTCGCTCTCCTTATTTGAAAATTTCTAATTTATAATAAGAGGCATTGGATTTAATGGCTTAATTCCATGATATGTCATATAAGAGCTGAAAGTCTATTTCTGGTCTTCCCTTTCTCAAAGGGAGTCAGTGAAAGACATGGAGCTAGATTTTAGTGCCTCTTTTAACAAGGCTTTATTTTTACACCTTTGTGCTTCCTGTTCTTGGTTGTAATGTCCAATAATGATGAAACACAAGCTGCTTGTGTTAATCCTTCCAGAGGTTGAAGTTTTGTACATTTTGTACAACCAGAAACTTATAAGATTCCTAATCTGTTTTTGCCCAACTCAAGTAAGGGAATATGCCTGTTCTAACTTGCTAAGAATTCACATATTCCAAAGGACATCTTTGGAAACAAAACTTTCTTATAATCTAAATAGGCTTCACGTAGGCAGTTTATTGTAGTGAAAAATAGCAGTTGACTAGGAACCAGGAGATCTAGTCACATTCTATCAGTTCTATGACCTTGGCCAAGTCACATTTATAGACCTCAGTTTCCCCATTCATACATTGAGGTGGCTAGATTATATTATGTTTTCAGGTCTTTTGTGGTTCTGAAATTCTGTCATTTTATCTAATCAGTTTTTTTCTTTTTGTTTATTACTATGATTAATTCTTAAATATCTATGCTAATTCAAGGTTGTGGTACCATTATAACAAACTAACCCAGGCAATAGCCAATTCAAATATTTTCATTTGATTTTGAGATACTATACATGCTATTTCACAAAATATCATATATTTAAGGTAAGACAACATCTAAAATAACTGACTTCAAATCCATGATAATTAGATCAATAAATTAAGATCTCAGAGCTCCAAAATGATATAGATAATAGTAACCATACTTTCATTGGCATAAAAGCCTCTAAATGTACTCATAGAACTTTCATTCAGTG
This sequence comes from Monodelphis domestica, assembly GCF_027887165.1. NCBI lineage: Eukaryota > Metazoa > Chordata > Mammalia > Didelphimorphia > Didelphidae > Monodelphis > Monodelphis domestica. Next base: position 293,304,886 of record NC_077229.1, on the reverse strand, counting down.
GAGATTTGAAAGCACTTAATGGAGTTGGCTGTCATTAGCCAAAGTAGAAAGTTACTACAACCCTTCTACCTCTTGACATAGAGGTAATGGACTAGAGGCAAGAAACAACTATGCATTCTCACAGGACATGGCCAAAACATAGATTAATTTTGCCAGGGTACATAGTTGTTGTAAGAGATCACTTCTCCTGGGCTGGTTGGGGTAGAGGGTGATGGGCAGGGAGAATAGCTGGAGAAGGAAGACTGGTGGATAATAATAAATGTGGCCAAGATGATATTCATTTAATTAACGTAACTGTAAATGGTTACTAAGCAAGTTTAATGTTCAATGTTTTTCATAAAACATTTCATTTCTAAAAGAGAACGTGACATAAAATAGAATTAAATGACCTAGTTAAGGAAGGCAAACTAGATTAAGTAGTTTGTCACCAGTAGTGTAAATTCCAGAGCACACAAAAGTGATGAGTTTAGTAGTAAAGCACTTCAAACCTCTACAGCAGGAAGGCAGTTCTCAACTTGGAATAATCATCTAGCAAATGAATGGACAATACTTCTGCTCCCCATTCCCTCCAACTGTGCTTTTGCTTCTCTAATTCAAGGTACATGAAGAAGAATAGTTTCTGTAATTTAATCAGTTAAGGATATATCTTCTACCTATGATTAAAATCCATCAGTAACAACTCTATGAGAACTGTACTCCTTTGTTCCTAGCCTTTTGTGAAAAGGAAAGCTAGATGGAAAGGTATCTGCATTGCTATGGTACCCTGATTTACTGATCTAACTTGGAAGTCATTGATTATAAATTGACATCCAAGCGTTATTAGCCAAAAAACTTCAACTTGATCATAAGCCTCTCTGAATTTACCTGGGCTGGTCCACAGATAACAAGCCTATAATTCTGTCATCTCTTTTCCCAAAGCCCTTCCAGTATGGTAAGACTTGTCAGAACTTGCTCTTAGCTAGCATTGACTTTGAGAACCCAGGCATCTCAACGCCACAATAAGGCACTAGTATAGGTTTTTTTTCATTTGTGTTTTGTTTTTGTGGAAAAGGGATTATATCTGAAGCAAATGTATAGTTAGTAAATTACTTATGAATATCCAAAAGGGGCCATCAAAACCCTTATCCACCCATTCCCTACCACCACAACCACCTTATTAGTCAAGGAAATCGTTGATCTTCCTGCTAAGGGAAAGAAAGTTCTGTAATCCTAAGTAGGAATGTAGAATGCGTTTTCCAATAGAAATAGTATTCTAAGTAGTATTTCGGTGTAGTAGGAGCTCATTTTGCTTGACTATAATTATTTGCTACAGCAGTTTTGTCTTCTTTTTTGTTGTTATTGTTCTTTTAAATGGCATGGGGAGGTTGGTTATAAAATAAATGACAATTAAAAATTAAACTAAATTTAAAATAGTAATGTGGTATAATAGAATGAGCACTGGATTGGTAGAGGTCTTTAATTCCATTTCATTAGTTTTCAAAGGATACTGCATAGCATACTAAAATATCACATGTTATACACAGAGACAGATACACTGTAGTACAATCAAATGTAATGGACTTCTCTACTAGAAGCATTGCAATGATCCAGGACAATTCTGAGGGACTTATGAGAAAGAGCACTATCCACATTCAGAGAAAGAACTGTGGGAGTAGAAACACAGAAGAAAAACAACTCCTTGATTTGATTGACTGATTGATTGATTGATTGATTGATTGATGGGGATATGATTGAGGATGTAGACTCTAAAGATCACCCTAGTGCAAATATCAATAATATGGGAATAGGTCTTGATCAATGACACATGTAAAACCCAATGGAATTACATGTCAGCTATGGGAGGGAAAGAACATATATCTTGCAACCATGGAAAAATATTCTAAATTAATTAAATAATTTTTTCTCAAAAAAAATATCATATTACACTGTATGTACCATCATATTTGGGGCATTATATTTTTACAGACAAAATGAAATTCATGTATAATTTTAATATAAATTTTATTTACTCAGCATATATAATACGTAATAAGATAAACAAAATTTGCCTTTTACATGCATGCAATAACCTCAAAACCCTTTAGACATTGAATTCTAAGAGAACTCAACAAAATAACTACTCTTATAGAAAAGAAACTTCACATGTGATTCTCCCAACTCTTCCATATTGTTGCCAATTTAAACATTCAGTGTCCTACAATTTTTCAGGGCAAACCATACTATGCTATGAACATAAATAATATGAAGAACCATTGCTCAAATCTAAGCCCTACCACTAAGTAGCTCTGTGATCTTGGGTAAGTGATTTCACCTTCTTTGGACAAGATAGATAGATAGATAGATAGATAGATAGATAGATAGATAGATAGATAGATAGATAGATAGATAGATTAGATAGACAGATAGACAGACAGAAATAGATACAAGACTATTAGACTAGTTCGAAGATTTTTAATCTGGGGTCCAGGAAATGGTTTCCATTGTAACCAAGTAGTTTTAAACTTGTTTGTAAGTATAAAAGTGCTGAACCTGCCATTTTCCTTCTATCTTCTCCTCACTTCCAAACAGCTTGGAGTTCATTGATCTCTCCCATGCCTCTTTTTAACTGTACTGTTATATGGTCTTCAAGAGCTAGATACATTTATGCTGCTGCCCCCTTTATGTTCATTTGCCAGCATGAAATTCAGATGAGTTTGCTTTTATACACAGTAGGAATGAGCTAAAAGAGCAGTGATGTTGTATGAAGAGAATAACGGTAAAATCATCAGGAACCGTAAAAACTCCATATCAAGGGAAAAAGTAAAATCCTATCCTGATACTCACTATATAAAAACATGAGTAAGTCATATTCCTTCCCAATGCTTCCATACTATCCATGACGCAAATGTTCCTAGGGACTTTGGTCCTTCCAGATGTTATTGTATCTCAGGATTTCCACATAGATCATATGCCCTCTCTTTCATTATGTAGCATTAGTTATGGATTCTAGGGGCACCACTCACAGTCTGGAGAAAATCTAGTGAATGGAAAGTCCCTAGCTAATATCTACCTTGAACTTTTCACTCAAGTGGTCCCCATTCACCAGCCAAAACCCTGCAGGCACACAATTTCATTCTGTTGAGTTGCCATAGCCGGATCAAAATCATATTCTGGAACCAATCCTCTCACCTTGGAACATTTCATTAGTGAGTCCGTGACTCAGAATTACTGTCCCAGCTTTTCCATCAGTTTTATGCCTAGCAGTCTCTGTGAGCATGTCATTCAGTCTCCATTTCCTCTATCTCTCTGTCTCTTTTTCTGTCTCTGTCTCTTTCACACCTGCACATTGTTTTCCTTCCCTTTTAAATGGAAATCGTACCTCAGTCATTGAGGCAGGTCTGCTACCTCTTTTAAGAAATGTGTATCCCAAATGAAGGCACTTGACCCATGCAAAGCATACAGAGGAATGTAGAACTCTCTAGCATGTCCTAAGGTCCCCAGATCCCTACAACTTGTGGAATTTTTAGCTCATTTTTGATTGGTCTTTTTCACCTTCATTTTGAGCTTGGCACAAGCTCACAAGACGTAGTCCAAAAGCGATAAACTCCTTCTGAGGTCATTTCTGCAATCCTAGGCAGTTACACTTCAACAAGGCTCTCTGTGACTCACTGAGCTCATTAGCAAGCCCTAACTGGGCTGCTAAGAGATTGAGAACAGTGACATCTAGCGGTGATACCTTGCCAATGTCACACAGAAGGGACCAGGTTGGAAAGCTGGGGTTGGGGGGAGGAAATTTACAAAAAAAAAAAATGCCTCAGCAAAGTAGCATTTAAAATGCAAACTCCGCATTTACAAACGAGAGGAAAGAATGGCTCTAATTGGAGGAGTCGTCTGCCTGCGTATCTCAACCTCCTCCCCAGCTTTTCATTTCTGAAAACTCGAGCTGGTTGGATTTTCTTTTTTTCACTCTCCTCTCCCTTGCCAAAATTACTTTGCCAGAGGCGGCAAACCTGACGCTGAAGCAGGTGGGTGTCGGCTCCGGAGCAGATCTGAGGGTGTGAGCCTCACTCCGCAGGAATGAGACCCAGCATGTCAGGAACAATCATCAGGCAGGAAGGCATTTGCCATTAATAAAACACGCACTGTAGATGATTGGACATCGGTCATCCAGCTCTGTGGGGCGTTTCATTTGCCTCCGATGGCCAAGGTTTGCCATACTTACTAAAGGTGCCCCTCCCTCGCGTTGGGAGACGAAAGGTGCGGCGCCTCCCCCCTTCCCCCTCTCCCCCCCATTGCTTTTCCAGAGACAATTACTGCATGGTCTAGAATCAGAGACCGGGTGTTCTGTTAAGTAGAGAATGAGTAATACAGAGAGAAGTGCTGCCTTGAACTTGTTTTCTTTGGTCAGTCGTTGGAAGTCCAGAGTTGTGCTCTCCCACTTTCTAGCTACCCGTGTGACCTCGATGGACTGCAGTTTCTCATTTAGAAGATAAAGAAGCTGAATTAGATGGCCTCTAGGATTCATTCCAGCGCTAAAGCTATGATCCTCTGATATCTTCAACAAGATAGGTTAATTGGTTAATTTTCAGACATATTCTGAGTGGAATTGATCATTCTTGTTCCCACCTATGGATGATAATATTTGCCTCGATGTTTGAAGGGTTTGTGACCCTCTGTAAATCTACCCACGTAAATCACAATGGTCATGGTGAGTCGATGTGGTTAGTCTCTGTTGATAATTCCCTTTATTTAATGTAGTTCTTTAAGGACAGCAAGTATGCTTTTAGGTCTTCAGTCAAAGCCTTTCCAACATTTCTAGAACTCAAGTTCATTAACAAAGCCTGAGAATCTAGGATCACCTCCACACCATAATGTGGCCCCTTGGGTCTTTAGCAGGGAATGAATAAAAATAATCATAAAAACCAAAAATTTACAATTTGGATATACAAAACTCAAGAAATAAAATGAAAGAGCCAGAAGAAGCTTTAGATATCATCTGCTCCAACTTATCCTTTTCATTTAAGTAAAAAAAAACTGAAGCACCATAGAAAACTTTTCTTTGATGTCATCTTGCTAAGGCCACAATAACTGGTGGCAAATAGCTAAGAAGAAGACAACACAAAAGTAATGTCAGGTACAAACAATTTGAGCTATACAAAAGTAGAATGGTCTTTCTCATAAGTGAGTTCCCTTTCCCCGAAAGGGAGGCCTTCATGCAGGAGGCAGTTGGGTATGTTCTAGTATTTCTTTTCTGCATAAATTGAACTGGACAGGCACTGATACCCTTTCCAACTCTCTAATTTTAGAATTCCATATTTCCAGATTAAAGAAAATCACAAACACGATAAATTATAAAGCTCAGAACTTAGTGATGAAAACTGTAGTAGTAAAAATTTACATTTATGTTTCTGCACTCTTCTGTTTCAATATACACAGCAATCAATCAATCAATAAACCCTTATTAATCATTCATGATATGACACTGTGTTAAATATTGGAGCTACAACAAAAAAACAAAATTAGTCTCTGCCCTCAAAAAACTTAATATGGGGGCCAGCTAGGCAGCTCAGTGGTTTGAGAACCAGGCCCAGATGAGAGGTGACCTAAGTTCAAATGTGACCTCAGACACTTCCTAGCTGTGTGACCCTGGGTAAGTCACTTAACCCCTATTGTCTAGCCCTTACTGCTCTTCTGCCTTGAAACCAATACACAGTATTGATTCTAAGATAGAAGGTATGTATTTTAAAAAAATAAAAAGAAACTTCATATGTATGTAAGACTCATGTTCTTTATTTAGGTTTTGAAGGCTATTGATTGTAAAGCAAAAATGAAGGAATTTCTTAACAGAAAAAACAGTATACAATCATGCCCCACTCTCTAATTTAATTGGGTAGCCAAGTCACCAAATAATCAAATAAATAAAGTGTTCTCTGAAGAAGAATAATTCCATAAGCATGGTAAATAATATTTCCATATTGTCATGATCATCACAATGGAGACCTTACATAAATCTAAACAGATAAGCAGAGAGTATTGTGATAGATCATCAAAATACTCCTTAACAATGTTTCATATATCCTTTAAAAGGGAAAGAGCCAATATCCAGAGATAACCTCCCTAGATGAAAGTGGAGCAAGAAAATATTTTTTTTCATTTTTCCAATTTAGCCATAAAAGGATAATCTGCTGCAAAGATGATGAAGCTATTTTTATTACCTTTGGAACAGAACTCTCATAGATCCCAGGTCAATTTGTTCCATTTCACTTCCCTAAAGGAAAAAAAAAATAAGGTGCTTGAGAGCAAAAAAGTTCAACCTAAGCCCCAATTTCAGGTCATAAGTGCATGTCTGAATGTGGTACTAGGTATAGTTGTAGGATAAAAGATATAGGAAACCTTAGAAATCATCCATTCCAACTCTTTCATTTTACAGATTAGGAAGCTACAATATAGAGAAGTTCAATGACTTACACAAGATTACAAAGCTAATTAGTGGTAGAGCTAGCATTCAAACTCAAGACCTGATTCCAACTCATCACACACTACACCATGCAAACAGACATGTGGGTAGGATTTAAGAGTCCATTTTCCTAAAATAATAATTGTAATAGCTTAAGAAGAGAGGACAACAAACTGACAAGGCCACCATCCTTTCACTAATGTAACCATTGCTGTAAAGACCAAAATACAGTAAAATCTCTATTAATGAAAAGGATATATTCCAATGGCTCATCATGTCAAAAACTTTGTATTTTACTAGATGTCCAAATGGTATAGAAGGTACAGGGATATTTATCAGAAAAGGGATAAACCCAGTTCACTTCCACTGGAAGAGATCTCTCCTTCACCACAGAAAAGCATCCATTTTCTTCTTCCCCATCATGTATGTCTTCTTGACCTCTTAAGTCTGTTCCCAGCACAGTTACAAGGCTAAGGATCACCTGAGACAGGTCTGCTACCTCTTTTAAGGAATGTGTATCCCAAATGACAGCACTTGACCCATGCAAAGCGTATAGAGGAATGTAGCCTATTGGGCTACATGAGCCCTAGGAATTCAATCTTCCACTTAGCCATGCCCAGGTACACCAAGAGAAACTATAATAATAACTCCGATTTTATGGCATCTTTAGCTTTACCAAATGTGCTACTCAAAATAGACCTATGAGGTAGGTTGAGAGGTTAAAAATCTGTATCTCCAATCCTGTGGAAACTCTACCACTCCAGATAATAATTCACTAATACTTTAGTAGATGTCTGGGGGAGTTGCTCGAAACTCAGCTTAAGTGACTTAGTGATCATCAGACAGCTACTATTTAAGTGAGATTTAAATCCAATGTTCTTTCTTCTATAACACATAACTATACAATGTCACTGCCTGTGACAAGGCTATTTCCTCCTGTGCTGCTGCTAACATCACCATGACTGAGACTAGGACATTCTTGAGAGGGACCACTAATTTAGTGTTGGGAGGATGGGGGAAGAACTTTGTTCCAAGAGAATCTATGAATGAATGTTTCATTACAGTAATGCTTTGTATTTGACTTTGTGAGGGTCCTTCCTACGATGATAAAAATCCATATATGCCCTTTCTAAATGAAAACAGAAACTCTCCAAAGAAAGCTATGGTGATTGTTTCAAAGGAGCTATACAAACTTTGACCACTGAGTTCATATTTCACAAGGAATATGGGTGATTAAGAAAGCAGAAGGAAAAAAAACAGAGTTCATACGTTCTCAGGTCTTAAAGGTTATCTATTAAGTTCTTTCTTTACTATGTGAAAGCCTCAGCTCTCCCTCTATCTCATCTCTAAAGGCAAGTCATCCCCCCCCCCCCCACATAGTGTCCTGGGATGTTGATTCAGGAGTGAATCAGATGGAAAGTTGCCATTTACTGACTCACTAACACCAGTCCACGTAGCACCCTGAATTTTCCTGGGAGGTCTCCCAAATAAATCTTGGCCTCCAATCTGATCCTGTTTAGCATGTGAGATCACATCCCAGAATGGTACACCTTTACTGCATATCAATCTCTCTCTAGGAGTCCAAAATTGTTCCATCTACTTGCCTAGCCTAACTCATTATAAAGAGTTCTACCTCCATATCTTTGCTCATGCTGTTTTTTCCTCCAAAGAAAGCTTTGTCCTTTTCACTTACCCAAATCCTACTCACCCTTCAAGAACCAGTCAGAATTTCACTTCCTCTGTGAAGTCTTTTGAGTATTCTATTTCACTTCCCTTCCCTGAATGTCTATAGAATTTAAATTCAGTCCCGTGCCTTTATCACTTAATTAAATGTAACTTTGCATTATTCTCTAATCCACTCGTGTTTTAGTTTTCTCTTCTCAACTAGGACCTGTATTTCTTTTGAATTCCTCACTACACATCTGCCCCAGTTCAGGATGCCTTGTGAGCATGTAGCAAACAATGAATAGAATGAAATGGATCTGAGATTTCATGGGCTTAGTCCAGGGAAATTCTGGTGAGGAAAATCCTTCTACCAAAATCTTTGAAGGCCAAATCTGGTCCATTCCCTTCATTCAACTCTGTCTTAGATAGTTACCTAGGACACAAAGGAGTTAAATGATTTGTCCAAAGTCACACAGTTAGTATGTCTCAATTATAGGAGTTGAACTCTGGTCTTTCTGTCTCTGAGGCCAGTCCTTCATCCCAGGCATTCTTAGAAAATGCAAACAACCAAGCAACCAAATGGCCATTTTCCTAGCTTCTTTGACCCACTCTCTCCACTGAGGTCTTTCCAGTTCTGACATATTCCAAAACTATAAATCTAGATCTTTGCACTTAACTCTAGATCCAAAGCAATACCTATAAATATAGCATGGCTCTGGGCTACCTTCATTTGGGAAATCTCAAAGGGACTAAGTTTATATTATCATACTAAAATTACAGAATATTTAGTAACAAACCCAAAGTTCTGTGAATCAAGGATGACTCTGAACCAGACTACTTTGACCCTCTTTCTTGAACTAGAATTAACCAGATGGACATTTAAGAAAATGTTCTAGGACAGTGGAGAGAAACAAAGATAAAAGGAAGAGAAGTTAAAGGCCATCATTTTCCTTCCCATCATCTCACCAGCTCACTATCTCATCATCTCAACATCTGTTCCACTTCACCTCCACCCTATTATTCCCAATCTCCTTCCCCACCCTCCCACTTAAATAGACCTCAGTTTACTCTTTTAAAATTTAGTTGAACTTTTTCTCACATATTGTTCAGTGAATTAAGCCATCACTTGATGAAACTGTTTCTAAACTTGACTCATTGCTGACCTTCTGTATGCCCCTGTATGATTTCATCATTTAAGGTCTCTAATTACCTCTCTGTGAAATGGGAATAATGACTTGCCTCAGAGTCCCTTTGCCAAATGCTAAGAGGATTTGGGAGAGTATTTATAAAGCATTTTAAGATTCTTGGATTAAAAGTGACAATGTAAATATTCTGTCACACTGCTATAGAGGACATCATTTTGTAACTAGGAACAGACTACTTTTTCCCTTCCCTGACTGTGTTCTGCTGGCCTGGCTTAGAGAATGTCTTCTGCATTTCACCCCATCTAAATGGTTTACATAGTACTTTGGGATTCTCCTGGATTATAAGTGTTATGAGAATGTCAGAGCACTATCATTTATCTCAACATTAGACTGATCCCTGCTCTCAACCGTCAGGTTAGTTTAATGATCCAGCTGTTCTGAGGCTGGGAAAAGGACCTTTTAATGCAGAAGGGAGACCTCCACCAAATAGACTCCCAAGGCCTGAGAAAGAATTCTGTTGATACAGAGGGAGAACAAAAAAAAATTGAAATATTAAGGACTCTCCAAATGACAAACTATAGACTCTTTCTTGTAATGGGACAGGGAGGAGAAGAAGAGAGGAAGAAGAATTCTATAAACATCCTATATCATTGGTTTGCTTTTATTTGCTTTTTGGATTTAAAAGACTAAAAACAGACAGCAAACTCCATAAAGGCAAGGACTGGATCTCATCTAAATATTGTATCTCCCCTAGCACAGTCTCTGCTCATGGCAGAGACTTAATAAATTTCTGCTGAATAAATCTTTAACTGCAGCTAGGTGAGAAGATAATTTTTTAACCCTTATCTCCTGTCTTAGAATCAATACTAAGTATAGTTTCTCAGGCAGAAGAGCAATAAAAACTAGACCAGTGATGGCAAACCTTTTAGAGAACAAGGGCCCAAACTACAACCTTCATGCCACATGTGAGTCCCCTGTTTTGCCCTAGACAGGGGAGGGAGGAAGCACTTCCATTGGGCTGCTGGGTAGAGGGGTGGGTAATGGGAGAAATGTCCTCAGGTACAGGTGGGGGGGGGAGAAGAAGTCCCCTATGGCTCACATACCATAGGTTTGCCAACCTACAACTAGGCAATTGGGATTTAGTGATTTACCCTAAGTCACATAGAGAGGATCTGAGGCCATATTTGAACCCAGGACTTCCCATCCCTAGGCCTTATTCTTTATTCACTAAGCCACCTACCTACTCCTTAAGCAGGCAATTAGAAGTTTAATGATCACTCTCTTAGTGGCTTTATTTTGTCCTAAGATTTCAGAGGGATGCTCCAAGCCTGCCAATAATTAGATAGGAAAAATGATCAAACAACCACAAAAAAGCATCTAACTCTTGAGAATGTTTATGGAGATGAAGAGCAAGATGCAGACACAGAAGGAGACAGTGAAAGCAAAAGAAACACATGCAAAGTCCAAAAGAAAAAATATGGCTTGGACACAGATTCTGGAAGAGCTCAAAAAAGACATCAAAAACCAACTGAGAGAGGCAGAGGAAAAGTGGGAAAGAGAAATTAAAGTGATGCAAGAAGAAATGAGCCAATTGAAAAAGGAGAACCAAAAATTGACAGAGGAAAATCATATCTCAAAAGATTTCAGAAGACTTGATTTTAAGGTCATAGATCTAGAGCTGGAAGGGACCACAGAAATAATCCCTTCATTTTATAGGTAAGGAAACTGAGATATAAGAAAGTCAGGTGACTTGTTTAAGGCCATACACATAGCAAACATCATTGCATCATAGAAAAAGAACTAGAAAGGACCACAGTAGCCATTTGATTCAATCGCTTACTTTACAGGTAAAGAAACTGAAGACCAGGGAGGATAAGTGGTTTGTCACTTAGGTAGTAAGCCTGAAGTTCGGATCTGAATTCAGGTCCTCTGATTCCATGACTATCTTCCATTGTACCACATCGACTATCACTTTTAATTTGATTCCTGGTCTTGAGAAATATCCTTGTTCCCTTTGTCTATTGCACCATTTACTACGATTGCACTGAGGACCTATATTCTGACCTAGGTCTTCTCAAAATGGTTAATATGAAGATAGGGCAAGAGGGCAAGTTTGGGTTTGCCATTGATTTGACCCAATTTCTGAATATCCCCAACTTCTCTCCCCAACCTACTTCCCTCTGCTTGTGCCTTGAAATTAAGGTTACTGCAATCAAAATTCTCTTTTTAGAATGCCATGCAGTAATGTATTAGAAGGAAGCAACTAGACTATTGATAGACTATTAGCCAACCTGGTCAAATGCCAGGCTGTTGACAATTGTAGCCATTAACTCTACCATCATGTTAGCCCTAACCCGACTCTCTTGAGAGACCCATACTGAAGTATATTTCTAAGACAGAATCAAGCTCAAGACCTTTCCTGATTCCTTTCATCCCACCAAAACATACCTGTCCTATGTACCACTTTTGGATAACTGGCTACCTAATCTGAAAACCTCACTCCAATAAGATAATAGCTAAAAGGCTTAGTATTATTTCTGTTACTAGGTAAAATGCAAATATATTTAAGAGAGTCAATAATTCAACCTAATGGAATAAGAAACGTAGGAGTTTCTGGCATTGAGACAGGGCTAATATGGAATATATTTTTGGATAGGGGAAGTCTTTGAATGTCTCTCAAACTATACCATACCAGACAGCAAGCTGGTTGAGCAATGCTTGAGGCTAGCCCTGCCCATATCCCTGAAAAACTAAGCCAACTCAACCACATGGATGGGGCACATATTAAAATAAATGAAAATGTGAATGATCCAAATTCTTTTTTTTTCCTTCTGGCCCTCACTACCACTCCCAGCAAACGTGCTTGCTCTATGTCTCACAGCAATCCAGCTTTGGAGAGAGAAAAAGAATACTTCCCTCCAATGGAAAAACCTACCTGCAGCCTTAATGATTTAGTAGGTGCCACTCTAACCTGAAATAATAAATAGCATTATGATGTCACTGTCTCACTGCTCATTTTTAGAGCCTCTGGACATTTCTTCCAAAAACATGAGCTTATGAATAGGACTCTGTGGTACACTGACATCTAGTTTATGGGTCAGTTCAGTGCGGACACAGAGCCAGGAGTGAGAGGCATTGCACAGGCCTTTTCCAGGGTGGATCATGATAGCCAAGTAGTCTTCCTGCTACAAAATGAAACAAGTCTTGAAACCAACTTAGGAATCAAAACGCCAAATCTTGAAATCAGGGCTGTCACAGTTGTGTAACTGTCTCTGGAGCAGGTTGCCTTAGTGACTGGGAGCATGATCCTCCTCCGTCACTGGTGGAGTAGTTTGACCTACAAAACATTTCATGCTTCACATTGACTCATGCCCATTTTCCTGAATGTCCCAGCATCTTGTGTATGCGTGTGTTCCCTGGGAAACCAGCTGGGGAGAAAGAGCAGGAGCCAAGTTTCAGATACACATTTTCCACTTCCAAGAGATTGTATTTATTTGTATCATGAAGGAGGGGGACTAAAATTATTGGGACAAAGAAATGGTGAGAAAAAATATAAGCAGGAAAAAGATGTCTGATTCTAAAGGCAACAAAATAGTCCTCATGGGCTTTGCAGATACCACAAAATAAGACCTCTCATTGACAGGATGGGTAACTACTTCAAAAGCCCTTAGCTTCTCCTAAATCAACATACTACTCCCTCATCTTCCGAATCTATCTTTTTCACTAAACCTTCGCTTCCCCACAGTGTAAGGACCATGCCTTTTATCTTTAACCCAAAGTCAAAGGTGTCTAAACCAATGCAGTTTTTCACATATAACAAATGCCCAGTAACTGTCTGATGAATGAATGCATTAAGAAATGAATGATGTCTTCCAGAACTATGAATAAAAGTTTACTAGGACATGAGGAAGCAGGGTTAATGAGGAAAACAAGCAATATTTCACTGTGGATATAGGATTCTTCAGTCTATCCTCAGCAAGCATCACACGAGCTTTCTCCATTATGCCTTATCTCCTACTCACAAATCTGATACCTTACACCAAGAAAAGTGAAGATGAAGTGTCCAAACCACATTTGGTTCACAAGGAAGTAAAGGATGCCTCTGCACAATCGTCAGCTACTCTGATCCTCCTTCCTTCTTTATGAAATCTGATGTGGTTATCTAAAAAAGTTATAGGAGACCAAAAATAAGCCCTTATGTCTTGTTTTTCTGAGCTGGCAGAAGCTCCTACTCCCTGTGGCTCAAAGTTTTATAAGCTACATTTAAAAAAATTAAAACACAGAAACCAATGACTTGCTATTTAAAGAAAATCTACTATTGCTCTATGAAACTCTATGAAAGAAAAGATCTTAATATGTATATATATATATGCAACATAATATTGCTTATAATCTGCATGAGACCACAAAGATTGTACAATCTTAGGGAGTTTTCAAGTTTTCAGCTTTTTATACAAAGCCAAAACATCTACTGGGGCAGCCAGGTAGTGTAGTGGACAGAGTGCAAGGCCTGGAGTCAGGAAGATTCATCTTCTGCAGTTCAAAGCTGGCCTCAGATATTAGCTGTGTGACCCATCAGGGCAAGTATTTAACCCTGTTTGCCTCTGTTTCCTCATCTATAAAATGAGCTGGAGAAGGAAATGGCAAACCATTCCTAGATATTTGACAGAAATCCCCAAATGGGATCACATAGAGTTAGACACAACTGAAATTGACTCAATGACAACAAAAAAATTTTTTGATGATTTGATTAATTTAATTTAGTCCATCCCCTCCTTCAAAAAAAAGGCAGTCCAATGAAATCAATAAAAATATCAATTTGTTATGATGTAGACAAAAACAACTAGCTGAATTTTTTAATTTTTCAAACAGTTGTTTGGACAGACCAAATATAATTGCTATCTCAAATATAACACTTTCTTTTTTCTCTCTTCATTACAGAAGTTTAGAAATAGCATCTTTATAAAAGAGTAAAAAACAATTGACGGGAAGATTAGCATACTGAGATCTTGATATGAGATAGAGGTAAGCCATAGACTACAAAGAGTATTTGTATAGATGAAATCATCAGAACAACAGATACCTGATGGAACAGATCTTCTTGCATTTCTATTTTGACCTATCTCATTCGCAGCAGTAGCAGAAACACAACATTTGAACTCTTACCTCCTAAATATTAGATGTATTATGTAAGGAAGTAGAAATAGCACTTAAGAAAATGAAATTAGAAAAAGCATCTGAACCTTATCAGATAGGTAAAGGAGACCTATACTAAGGATAACACAGAATTTTAAAATCATTTATGAATCAATTCCAAAGGAATCCCAAAAGAATGAAAAATGTCACAGATGATATTTCTTGCCTCCCTCCAACAAATACTTTCCAGTAATATATCAGAAATAGACTATATGAATAAATTCATATCACTACAAAATCTTTACTGAAAGGACTATGCATTACTAAAGGTTTCCCTGATGCAGATACAAAAAGGGAACAGATTGACTTTCATGGATAATTTTCTACAATGGACCACAACCTTTTAGCCATATAACAACAGAGTTTTACTATTATCTTTTCGTGTAAGTGCAGAAATTATAAAAGCTAGTTATCTATTGTCCTTTGATTTAAAAAAAATAAAAGGCATTTGGCCCAATAAAACAAACGATGTCCTAAAAGCCCTTCTCACACAAGGTGTTTCTAACACGTTTAAATTGTTGAAGATTCTATAACAAATACTACTACAAAATCTTTAAAACTTGTTATATATTGACATCATAAAAAGATAAATACTTGCCTTAGGTATTTGCCAACATCATGTAAAATGGATGTCTTCACAAGAGTTCCAAGAGAAAAAAAATTTCTTATTGATAGAAGGTTCTCCATACATACCTTATGCTAATTGCAACTCTCCCAGAAATCCCATAAAGCTGGTTTAGTGAAATTCAACCAATTCAAAAAATATTTAAATACCTAATACCTGACTGGCACTCTACTGGGTCTTAGGGATATATAAAGGTTTATAGTCTTTTAGAGTAGAGAGGGAGAGAGGAAGAGATAAATATGGATATAGCATGTGCATAATAAGTGAATATGATGTATGTTCTCATGGTAATGCAAAGTAAATTCAAAAAGTGGAAAGTACTTCTACATCAAGGAATCAGGAAATATCTGTCTAGGTATCTAGATATCTAGGTGTCTAGAAATATGTATCGAGGTACCTGAGCTGTGCTTTGAAAGAAGCTAAGGTTTCTATATGGTAGAAGTGAGAAGGGAGTACATGGAATACATGGAGTACCATTTATACAAAGACATAGAAATAGAAAATGGAATGTAGAAGATGGGGAAATAGATGGCAGGCCAGTTTTACTGAAAGAGAGAATGCATGACTAGGAACTGAGATGGAATCCTCATTGTCAAAGGCTTTAAATGCAAGGCTGAAGATTTTTAGAGCCACAATAATTCAAAAGAAATTGGTTTAACCAGCCATATTTCAAAATAAAGTGATGAAAAACTCATTTTGCTCATTTTGATATGTTGTTTGGTAAGAAGCCTGTTGAGTTTATGTATGTAAATCCATATCCACTAATATCTTAGATGGGTGTTATAGGTGGTTTGTGAAATTAACATAAAACTATAACTCATAGGTGGTACATATGTATTAAGGTAGGATACAGAATGATATGAAGTTTCTGACTTCCAGAATGGGCTGAGAGAAGCCCCTTCTTCTTAGCCTCTGACCCAGTGGTGTGCTGTGATTACATAGCTGGACATCAGAACACATGACCCAGACTATCCAATCAAAAGCCAACCAGGTGTAACTTCATGGGAAATATAAGAACCAAGACAAGGAGGAACTCAGTCTTTGGGGTTCTGTTCCCTTCCTGAACTCAAGCCTTCTTCTTAGCTGACCTGAATTTGTCTGGCCCAACCATGTGGTTAGCTGGACCCCAGCCCCCATTGTAACCCTGGCCAGGGCCAGTTGGGAATCTGAAACCTAAATAAGCAGCAATAACCCTGGGCAGATTTTGGGTAATTAGTCTGGTCATCTTTTTCTTTCTCTCTTTTTCTCTTTACTAATATATATTTATAAATTTAATATAAAATTTCCAAGATTAATTTTTTTAATTATTAGAGAGGACAATGCACTAGGACTTATTAAGACGAGGAAGTGGAGCTGGATAACATTGGAAGGAAAAGGTATGAAGTGCACTATCAACCATGACTTGATCAAGAGGAATGACTTAGAACATAATATCAAGAACATAAAGCATCAGAAACAGAAGTGGTCCAGTCACATAATCCTAAATACTACACTGTTATTTTTGAGCTATTAAAAGAGACAAAGTTTCTGAGTCCACTGCTCAAGTCTTATGGAAGAACAAACTGAAAATCAAACAAGATGAAAAGACTTGGAAGAGTTACAATTTGCCCTAGCAGAAGGAGTAGTAATCACATTGAGATTTCAGATCCATCCAAGTAGTCATTCATGGAGGCTTCATGGTATAGTAGAGAGAGTATTGGGACAGGTTTCAGGTGAATCCTTAGTTTGCATCCTACCTTTGACAAAAGGTTGTAGGACAGTGATCAACCATTTAATCATGATGATCTTCTGTTTCCTTGTCTATAAAATAGGAAGAAAAATACCTGTGGTACTACCTCAGGATTGTTGTGAAGATCACATGGTATGTGACATGTAAAGTATATTATGAGTATCAAAGCATTGTGTCCTTCATTCACTCAGAAAGTAGATCATTCAGGTTGCCATTGGAGAATTGTTAGTAGGAAATTCTACTCATCCCTTATACATATGCACACATTTGGGGAGACTAGAAATGAAGGGCTTTGAAAACCAAACAAAAGATTTTTATTTGATCCTGAAGGGAGTGAGGAGCCCCTGGAATTTATTGAATGAGGTACTGGTGAAGGGAGGTGACATTGTCAGACCTACACTTTAGGAAAATCTCTTTGATAGACAGATCAAGGATGAAACAGTGAGAAGAGATGAGATAAAAAGATCAACCAGCATCAGGCTACTACCTTATTATAGATATGAGGTGCCAAAGGCCTATACCAGAGAGGAGGCAGCATTAGAGAAGAGATGGGAGTGCATATTAGAGATGTTTTGAGGGTCAAATTAACAAGACATGAAGATTAATTGCTTAAAAATCTGGAAAGACTTATATGAAATTATGAAGACCAAAATGAACAGAACCAAGAGAACATTTTATAGAGAGCAATAGAATATTATTTGAAGAATATGTTGTATAAGACCACCTCCAGAGAAAGAATTTATAAAGCAAGACATAGTTTTATATATACACATATCGTTTTGTCAAATGATGCTGTCTCTAGTGCGAAGAAAGGTAGGAGTCAGGAAGATACCTGGGAACTTTAATGTAATAAATTAACTAATTTTAAATATATATTTTTAAAAAGACGTAAGTAACCAGACTCGGGTAAGGGGAATGATTGAAAATTGAGGATGATACTTAGGCTGTGAATCTGGGTTGCTGGGAGAATGGTACTTTCAATAGTAATCAGAAAGTTTAGGAAGAGAAAAAAGATAAAGAGTTCAGATTTGAACATGTTGAGTTTAGATTGTCTATGGGACATCTTGGTGAATATCTAATAGTTAGCTGGAGATGTGAGACTGTGGGTCAGAAGAGAGGTTAGGAATAGGCAAGTAGATCTGGAAGTCATCTGCACAGAGATCATTAGGTCTTTTGGAGCCAATGAGATCACCAAGTGAAATATTACAGGAAGAAAAGAGAAAAGGGGCCAAGACAGAGATGTGGATGGATGAAGATTTGACAAAGGAAGCAGAGAAAGAGTGGTCAGAAAGATAGGAGAACCAGGATAGAGCACTATTATGAAAACAAAGAGAGAAAAGTAGCTCAAGGAGAAGATATGTTCAGCAGTGTCAAAGGTGGATCTATTCAGGAACTCCAGGGTTCACATCAAGAATTATCACAGGTCCTTGTGGTCAATATCTTTTCCATGATGCTGAGGAAAAGATTTGAGAAACAGATTCCCCATCTTAAAAGGTCATTTAAATTAAAGTGTGACCTCAAATCTGAGTGTGTCCTCTAGTTGTCCCATAAGATGGTCTAAAACACACAGATGACATGTTTTGGTGTGTAAGAAAGGTTTTAAGTAAGCTCAGAGAGGACTTGGGATGGGGGAGTATTTATGTACATGTACACTTATTAGGGGTGAGTAGTATTTATTCTAAGTGACTTTACTGCTAGCAATTTTCCAATGGCAGCCTGAAGGCACCTGGCATAGTTATTCTCAGAGAGAATAAGGGACACAAAAGAATTCCATCATATAGAAAACAGCTAGCTGATTCCTAGGTATGTAGACACACCTCACTCCTAGGCATCAGAGAAATCTTTTGAGGTCTTCTAGTGCAATCTCAGAAGAGGAGAAATTGGTTTTTCATCTGAATTGCAAGATGTCATAAGATAGGAGAGAGGAAACAAAGATCTACTGAGGTAAATAAAGTTTTCTTGGGCTTGAGACCAAAGACTTAGAGTTGAAGGGAAACTTGAAGATGAACATATCTGAACCTTTCATTTTACAGATGAAGAAACTGAGGCACAGAGAGGTGAAGTATTTGCTCAGGACCACACAACTAGTAAATATTTAAAAGACCTCTTAAATCCAGGTCTTCCTGTATCTAAATCCATTGCTCTCTTCACTTTTCCATGTTGCTTTTAATTTCTTTACATTCAAAGTAAGTCGTACCATTCCTCTACAGAGCAAAGTAGGGAGAGGGGTTTGAATCTCTAGATTCCAGATCTAATTAATTATCCTCTCCATTCTACTAGGGTTCAGTACTTTTCCATTTCTCTGTCCTCTTGAGAGGATGGATTGCCTTCTGGAGCCCCAGCTGCGAACAATAAATTATTTTTTAATACAATCTCCAAACTCATCTGAAAGTTGTCATCTCCACCTAAATCTTAAACTAGAGGTTTGAGGATTCCTGGGAAGGAAAGAGTTAGCACCTCCCCCTCCCCTTCCTATCCTATTTCCAGAATGTCACTGGATTCTTTAGATCCCACATCAAGCTCTCCAAGCACATCCCCAGCTCCCAGGGTGGCCCCATTCATTGCTGTTTCTTCTCTGTAAGCCTGCTATTAGACAATCCCTCATATGCTCAGCACTCTTTGCTTTGTCCATTCTGTCTTATGACACATTGCAATTCAAATGAAATTCCAATTTTTCCTCTGCTCATCTCCCATGAGCAAACCTTAGAGTCCTTCCAAGGACTAGAGGTGTCAGACCTACATGCCTGGGGTCAGCAAATTTGTCTAAGTGACCCCACCTGGCCTTGAATATGTCTCAAAACACTCTGAGAGTCTTCAGGTCTCTTTCTGCTCTTATGATCCAAAATTTTTACTTTGTAGCACCTCCCACTTGTAACATTTATTAAGTGCTTAAAGTGTCAAGCAAGCTGTTACACAATATTAATAGTCAATAAACATGTATAAAGGAGGCACTGTGCTAAGCTAATCACTGGGGATACAAATAATAAAAGAAGCAGTTCTTACTCTCCAGGAGCTTACTATCTAAATATGGGAAGACAATAAAGAAAAGGAAGCTGGAAAGGGCCCTCCCCTCCATCCAAAGTCACCCCCAAAGTACATTAGAGAGTTGTTGTTCATCCTTCATTTTCGAAGACCAAGGACCTCACAGGGTGATATCTTGATTTGCCCATGAAGTGGATTTAAATGATCTAGAGCTGTACAAGGTGGTTAGTCTTGTTATTATGGGATTGTTTAAGGGAAAGAGACAAGAGAGAAACATCTATTTTAAGTTTATTGATGGGGAATGGGAGAGGAAGGAGGGTAACAAATATATATATATATATATATATATATATATAACAAATATAAATATTTTAAAAATAACTCTGCCAGAGACATCAAAATCCAGTGGCAAGACAAAAATCAGGATGGCTGGCAATGGCTTGAGATGCAGCAGATGAACATGGCATCTTCCATCCTGTATGGGAAAGTATCCATGCATGATATTCTAGAGATGCTCTGCCTTCCAGCCCTCCAATCAGAAGACTAGAAATACAAAGAAGGGGGGAAATGTGGTCTTCACATTCTAATTGTGGATTTCCTCAAGGAGTTCTCCTTATAACATGGGAGAAAACATGCAAATAATTATATACACATAAGAGATATGTAGTGTAACTGGAAGATAATCCCAGTGGAGAGAGGTACTAAGAGCAGGGAGGAGGGGAACTCTGCTAATTGCCTGATCTCCTCCCCACGTCCCCTCATGCCAGCACTTTATGACTGTAGCAATCAAAGAAAGATACAAACTTCCATACGGGTTTACTGATAGGCTACAGACTATTCCATCTTCTCAGCCAGTCAACCAAAGTATTATCCTCTATCTCTATGGATTCTCTTAAATAAATAAAACCTCTAAGGCTTCTCTTAAATAAATTAAACTAAATTTTATTTATTTTGTTACTGTATTATCTAACATAATTGTCTTACATAATATTTTAGAAAACTAAGGAATGAAAAAAATTGGCCTGTCATTTATTAGGGACCAGATCTGTGATATCACCAATATATGGAATTCCTGAGTAAGGAAATTCCTACCTATTCCGGACAGCACTTTTTCTGAAGTTTGCAATCTTAAACAATTAACGAACCAAAAGATTTAGTAACTTGCCCAAGATCACATAGCCAGTATGCATCAGAAGCTGAATTTACCCCTAGACTTGGTTCTAAGGTTGCCTTTTTACATATTACTTACAGTCCATAAAAAAGACATTCATAGTTATCTGTATAAAAGTTTGGCATCCTGGCTTTCAGTCAAGAAGAGAACATGCTAACAGCCTTATGGGGTTATGGTGAGGGAAATATTCTACAAACCTTAAAGCACTATATAAATGTGAGCTATTATTTTAATCCCCCTATATTACATTGTTTCTTTGGAAAAGTCAGATCATTTCTCCAAGGAAGGTAACCTGTAAGTTCACAGATCATCTGATTTTTAACAAGTATTTAAATAGCGCCTATTGTATGCTCGGTGCTGTGCTGTGCTTTTTGTAATATTATTTCATTTGATCTTCTCAACAACCCAGGCTAGTAGGTGCAATTATTATCCACATTTTACAGTTGAGGAAACTGAGGCAAACAGAAATTAAATGACTTGTTCAGGTATATGCAGGACGTACATCTACACATACCGCTGGATGGTGTCTGATGCTGATTGTGAACTCAGATCTTCCTGACTCCAATGAAGCACAATGCTTTATCCACTTTACCACTAGCTTCCTCACCCTTCTCTTCTCCTGGCTCAATGATCCCAACTCCTTTTATCTTCCCTCGTTAATCTTATCCTCCATCATTTTAACCACTCTGGCTCTCCTTCAAGCCGTACTCAAGTCCTTGGCTATCATAAAGAGGAAGAGCATCCAAGAACACTGAAAAAAATTAAAATAAAATAAAGCAGCAGATGAAATAGGAAACACATTCACAGCAGATAAATCCCACTCTTAGACACATCTAGTCCTTGCTTAGAAACCCTGGAACCATAACATAAGTGTATAATCCATTTATTTCACCAGTCTCAGAAATCAATTTGCAACTGAA
Source organism: Monodelphis domestica (assembly GCF_027887165.1). NCBI lineage: Eukaryota > Metazoa > Chordata > Mammalia > Didelphimorphia > Didelphidae > Monodelphis > Monodelphis domestica. The sequence continues at coordinate 293,283,017 of NC_077229.1, read as the reverse complement.
GAGGCTATTAAATATTTTGCATAAAAATCAAAATTGTTATTAGGATCTTTTGATTTGGTTCTCCATGATGTAGCAGCTCTAAGACGGGCTTCCCTTCAAACAGGCTATTTTTAATTGCAGCTGTCTTGTTAGATGCATTTTAATGAATGCTTTCCTTTTGTATTTTTCACCCAGAGGCCAAGGGATCAGGAGGAGTCCAATTTTATAAATAAACAGAGGGTGGTGAGATTTTCAAGCAATGGCCTCTGAAAGTTAAGAGAAAACATGCAGATGGCCAGCTCTGTACATTAAGCTTTTGCTCCTTTCTAGGATGGATGATTGCATCCTCGCAGAGGCCAGGCCTAGGCTAGAAAGGCTGATACCTATGGCATTGCATAGACTAGGCAGAAGGGTAGGAGAGCAAAAAAGAACACTTTCATTTGATTTTTTATAACTACTAGTATTTTAATGCCATAAAATCCTACTTTTCGTGACATGCAGCTATTATTTTGTGATAAAGTCATGCCACATGTGTTTGAGTAAAAGGAATTGCATGATGCAAGGAAGAGGGAAACGTGCTGGATTTGTAGCCAAAGAACCTGATCCAAATCTTAATTCTGATACCTACTACATATTCAACCTTGGAAAATCCATTTAATTTTTCTGTGCCTCATTTCCTCCTCTGTAAAATGAAGGGTCCTTTGAAGACAGTTGCAATCCTAAATATAGGATCCTTTGTTCAAAGATATTCAAAGCCTTCTGTGAATGGTAACAGAAGGGGCCCAATTCCAACACTTGTCTTTGTGGCACAAACATCTTCATTTTAGACCCAAGAATGGCAAGTATAAGTTGAAGATAGATGCTTCTGTATCCTTATAGCCACACACACACACACACACACACACACACACACACACACACAGGGAGGACGAGTGAGTCTAAAATGAAAAAAAAATTATGAAATTAAAGGGCTGTCAAATGGCATTAATTATAAATGAATAATTACCCTTTTTTTAATTTTATAAGCTTCACAAATACTTGGAAATTTATAACTAAAGTCCTGAATTTATTTAAAATTAACATGCCAGAAGAAAGGGAAAGATGTAGCATTCTAAAAGCAATATTTGGGTAATGGATAAAAGAATCTCTTTCATTCTCAAAGAGACAGGGCAAATGTCAATGGTAGCAAAAATTTATTATTAGCAGAGATGCCAAAAAGTAAAACAAAGCCTCCAAGCCAAAAAGGAATAGGTTTATTGAGAGAGGGCTGGTCTCACAATAAAGCCAGACTCCAATTGTCAACAGAAGACAACTAGCCTTGTGAGTAGTCTCCTTATATAGCCAGTTACACAGAGGTGATGTCAGTAAGAAAGTGCTATCCAGCTCAAGTAAATTGTCCAGTGACTTGGGCTTGTGTCTTGATCCCTCCAATGGCCACAGCCAGTGCCAGGCATGCCATCGAAATAACCTCTGCCCTTAGCATGGAAATACCGAATGCTGTGCTGATCCAGCAGAGGTCAGCAGAAAGATAAGCTGTTCTGAACAGCCTTAAGGCAGAAACCTGTGGATTTAACTTAAGTCTTTGGCCCGGTGTCATACCAGAGCAGATAAGAAGGAAATACAGCTTAGTCAGCTAGCTGGGGGGGTGGGGGGAGAGAGCAATGTCAGTGCGGAATAGCCATAAATTTTCACCACAATTTCAAAAATGTTTTATCTAAGTATATTTTTTCTTTCATTCATTTCTAAAGACTACTTCTTAAGCAATTCCCGTTCACTTCTCTGTGATATCATCTTAGAAACATTTTGTATATCAGCTTTTTATCTGCACATCATTGACACTCTAGCTCTGTAATCTCGGGCACTATGAATCTCTGTGTGTGTCATCAATCTCACAATCATTTTCAGTGTGTTTCAATCTGTGAAATGCCCAGTATCATGTTATATAGGGGTAAGTCCATTAATTAGTATGAACTCCCTCTGCTGGCTAATGGGAAATTTGAAGAAATTTTCAGAGATATTCTGATCTGATCATTTTTCTTAAGAATTGATCAAGGTATAGGATGCATGACTTATTTTTTTAAAAGAGAATTTATTTGAGGCTAGTATATTGTGATCAAATAGAATCATAGTCACTAAGGCATCCCTTGTTCTCAATTGTTTTGTTTTTTAGGTAAAGACATGATTTCTTTGATGGCTGTCCTCTCATTGTACAGATAGAAACCATGAGATTCTTGACCATCTTTTAAAAATTTTTTTTCCTGCAGAGAATCTCTGTACCCACTAATACAACTCAAAGATGTAGCCTTTTTTATTCTTTCTTTATAAATTCATACCATCTGTGTTAGAATTGATGCTTAGTGGGGGCAGCTGGGTGACTCAGTGGATTGAGATGGGAGGTCCTGGGTTCAAATCTGGCCTCAGACACTTCCCAGCTGTGTGACCCTGGGCAAGTCACTTAATCCCCATTGCCTAGCCTTTTCCACTCTTCTGCCTTGGAGCCAATACACAGTATTCTAAGATGGAAGGTAAGGGTTTAAAAACAAAAACAAAAACAAAGAATTGATGCTTAGTATTGGTTCCAAGGCAGAAGATTTGTAAGGGTTAGGTAAATGGGGGTCAAGTGACTTGCCCAGGGTCACACAGCTAGGAAGTATCTGTGGTCAAATTTGAAAACAGGACCTCCTGTCTCTAGACCTGGCTCTCAATCTACTGAGTCACCTAGTCACCTTGATCATTATTTTTTCTCAGGATTATGATTCTGGCAGTCTGGTTTTTCCTCCAGTTCCCAGTAGATGGACTGTGGACCATGGAATTTAGAACTGTGAGATCTTTTATAGATGATCTAGTCCTCCCTCCCCCCATCAAAATAGATATAGATTAGAGAGGGGAAGAAATGTGCCCAGGCTCACACAATAATAGAAATGGGATTCAAATTCAAGTCCTTCTAAATCCAGTCTTCTTTCCAATATACCACAAAGCCTCTCTGTGACCAATCCATCTCCTTTTCTGGTTACTCATGCCACTAATAATGTTTTTTGCCTGAATACATTTACTCAATATATTAACCAGATAGTGTAGGAAGGCAAGATTACTTTGGGTAAAGGGGATGGCATGACTAAAGGGCATAGGTAGAAAATCACAGTATAGAACAAGCAATCCAGTTGGGTAGAGGCATGATATTGGAGAGACAACAAGGTAGAGGGGATGGAGAAGTGGCTTCACAGTCAGGAATATCTGGGTTCAAGTTCCATCTGTGACCTATATTGACAGTGTGAGCCCTAGGGAAGTTATTTAACTACCCAATGTCCCAGGAAACTCTCTAAAACTCTTGAGTTACATACACAGATGGTGCCAATCGTCACTGCTATAAGATGAGTTCCCTATACTGACAAAATCACAAATCTAATCCCATCCCCATAATATATTACAATTTCAAAGCTGAAAGGAACCTCATTGGTCATATTATCCAACCTTCTCCTGAAGACTTCGACTAAAGAACAACCCATTTCTTCTGGAACCAGTTAAGCAGCAGCTAGTTGAAACTATTTAAGCAATTTTGGAGGGGAGAGAGGAGAAGCTAACTATTTGAATGAAGTTAAAGTATCCACCCCATTTAATTCATTTTGGAAAGTCTGAAGCTAAAAGCAAATAAAACAAAGCAAATATATCATCACTGTCATTGTCAAAGAGTTAGAACTGGAAGGGACCTTAGAGATGATGGAAATATTCATGCTTATGCATGAACATTTTCCAAAGTCTCTTTTTTGTTATTACCCAGGGCTATGGAAATATAAAGAGCGTGGGGAGGAAAGGAGGGGAAGTACCTGTGAGGCAGGAATCCAAGGTGAGGCTTCCAGCTAGTATGGTGAATTTAAAAGCCTGGAGATAGGCAAAAGCAAACTGCAGTGTTTTGACAACCAAATTGTGTTTGTGTTTGTTTTTTTCCTAGCCTGTGCAAATAAATACTGCACTACCAAGACATAAAAATTTAGAATGAGATAAGCTCCCTGTTGTAATTATAAACAATATGCCTATATCGTTGTGGCATATGATTTTTTCAAGTTGCTTTATCATGAATTATCTCGTTTGATCCTTACAATAAAGTTGTGAGGCAAAGAGGGAAAGATTTTCATCCTCATTTCACCCACAAGAACTCAGAGGCACAAGGAGATTAAGGTGCCAGGTGGCTAATAGTTCTCAGAAGTAGAGTTCTGCTATCATACATTCAACTCTTCAAAGAATGCACTCTCCACATACAGCAACTTTCGATAATGGATTTCTTTGTTAAGACATACAATATAGTCCGTGATAGACAAGTTCTCTCTGCCAGGAAAACCTTTGTATTTCCTCTTTTTGATTTTCATTGGCATATTCAACTCAGGTTTAGGATTTCATTAATATTATTGTTATAGGCATGTTTACATTGGGCCTGAACTGCAATGTGATTTGAAGTCAGTGCGAGCTCTATGCTCTGGGCAGGAGGCAATGGCCTCATTCTCTTGGCATTTGGTTTTTTCTTATTACTTTTCTGAGAATACTGGTATTTAAAGGAACCGAGCATTGGCAAAACCATAAATGGGTTAATGAGGTTATCATTGACCTTACTGGAAATTGGAATCAGCAGATTATCTAGTTTTTCTTAAATGATATGTAAACATGACATTGTGGACAAAGCAGTGGGTTTGCAGTCAAATTTGTAATATTCCAGGAAATACTAACTAGATGGGAGCCTGGGCAAGTCACTTTTTGAAATTATCAGGCTCAAATTTCTCATCTGTAAAATGGCAATAAAAATGGAACCTACTTCATAGACTTGTCTGAGGATCACACGTGTAATGTGCTTTGAGATAATACATATAATATGCTTTGCAAGCCTAAAAGCTCTCCATAAACATTAGCTATTAACACTGTGGTTAATGTAATGAAATGAAAAAGCATACATAGTAAGCCCTTACTTTGTCTCTAACACTCTACTGAATGCTCAAAATGAAATGGAAAATCTAGGTAGTCTGTGCTCTCAAAGAGCTCACATTCTCATTGGGGAGACAAAACATGTAGGAGAATCTCAATAATTTTTTTAATGTTTGTATCTCTCACTGACTGGCACAGTGTACAAACATTAAAAAAAAATTATTGAAATAATCCTACATGTAAAACAGCTGCCTTGCACATAGTGGGTACTTAGTAAATCTTTCTTTTTTTTTTCAAAACCTTACCTTCTGTCTTGGAATCAATACTGTGAATTGGTTCTGAGGTAAAAGAGTGGTAAGGTCTAGGAAATGGGGGTTAAGTGACTTGCCCAGGGTCACACAGCTGGGAAATGTCTGAGACCAGACTTGAACCTAGGACATTCCATCTCTGGACCTGGCTCTCAATCCACTGAGTCACCTAACTGACCCTTTAATAAATCTTTCTTGAGTTGAATCTAAAATGCCCATAAATGTTTTGAAATGGAATGTAAACAATGGTTTCTTCCTTCCTCTCATATGCTGATCAAATTTTTGCCTGGCAAATCTGATATGCATAGAACTCCTCTTCATTTTCTCATGATTTGTGAATGAAGCTTATCTCAATGGCCACCACTAGCCAAACATTGCCTTTCTGTAGTATCCATCTTCTTGGTAGGTTTTCTTGAATGCACCATTCAGTGAACTTGAACAAAGAAAAGACCTTCCAATCTGATCACTACTTTCTAAAAAATAAAAAATTCCCTGCTTTCCTTTGGGCATAAAATTATAACAAAGAGGTGTTAAATAGTCTACCCCAAAGCCTATTGACCAAGGTGATTGAGATGGGGATGGGAAAGAAGAGATTGATCAAATAAATAGCTTTCTCAGAGGTTTCTAAACAAGAAATTACTGCCTAAATTACATTAGGAATTAACAATTCATAATTACAGATGGACCTGGGCTGTACTTGTGGTCATGTCCTCCACTACGATCAAAAGCGGGATACTCATCTCAGGTATATGAAAGGATGACAGGAGTTCTCAGATGGACAGGTAGCCATGTCCAGAGAAAAGCCCACTCTTCCTTAGAAAATGCTGCCAGGTTTTCACATCCCATGTGAGACAATCCCCAACATCATCATGAAACTTGGATGGGAAATCAGTAAACCTAGGGTCCACTTCTGACTCTGCCTTTAACTTAACTGAGGAGCCTGGGGAAAATCACGTGAATTCTTCTGAGCTTCACGTGTAAAATGAGGTATTTGGACTAAGGTCTATTTCTGCTCCAAACTCTGTGACTGCACATTCTTTTAGCTCATTGATACACACCACATTAGAGTATTCAATTTGTTCCAATCAGAGGAATAGTGATGATTGACACCAGTTTTTATGAGTATCAAATCAGTTGAACAGGGATTAATGAAGCTGAGGCAGCTGCACATCTATAGGGATGGTATTTCTTTTAATGCTCCATTAATTCTTTATTCTCCATTCAGGGGGGTTGCTTGAAATGGGAAACTGTGTGGTATAGCAGAAAGATGATAGTCTCTGGAATCAGAAGGCCTGGGTCTCAAATTCTGCCTCTGATGATCGCTACTTTGGTCAAATCACTGGACGTGATGGTCTCATATTCTTCATGGAGAGCATCAATAGCATAGAATTCATAGGTCATTTTATTTCTCATGGCAAATGAAATAATTGAGAACAATGAATCAAGTAGGTGAGATTTTTATTGTGCTTTTTTTTTAACCCAGCTGTTAGGACAACTATTCAACAGATGAGGCACCAGACTTGGAGTCAGAAGAACTGGGATTTAAATCTGGTCTCATAAATTTGCTAGCTGTGTGACCCAGAAGAAAATCCTTTAACTTCTGTCTGACTTGATTTTCTTAACTGTAAAGTGGGGATAGTAATAGCACTTATGTTACAGAGTTGTAGTGATAGTAAAAACAGATAATATTTGTAAAGCACTTAGCATAGTGCCTAACACCTAGCCAATGCTTAATAAATGCTTATTCCCTTCTCCCTTCTCCTCTTCATCTGCCAGAGAATATAGCTGGAGGTGAGTACTACCAGGGAAGCCTGTGTGATATGCGAAAGTGATGAGAACTTGTGTTGTGGGTCTATATTTATGTCAGCAAGATAAACAGCAAGAATTGAGGAAGAAGACAGGAAGAGACATAAACATAATACTAGCTAACATTTATATAACACTTTACAAATATCATCTTAATTGAACTTCACACATTTCTCTGAAGTAAGAATTATATTTATAAAGCTCCTACTATGTGCCAAGTTGTGTGCTAAGCACTTTACAAATATTATCTCATTTTATCATCACAAAAACCCTAGAAGATAGTTACTATTTTTTATCCCCATTTTATAGATTAGGAAACTAAGGAAAACAGAGGTTAAGTGATTTGTGCAGTCACACAGCTACTGTTTGAGTATAAATTTGAACTCAAGTCTTTCTGATCCCAGGCCCAAGACTCTGTCACGTAGCTAAAAAATATGTAATTACTTCCCCCCATCTTATAAATGAGGAAAAAGAACAAGAAAGTTTAAGCTTCTTGTCTAAGGTCATACTTCTAGAATGAAGAACTGAAACTTGAACCCAAGTCTTCGGGCTCTAATTCTAGTGCTTTTTATACTACATAGCAGTATTCAACTATAATAGATAAAGGGGAAATGAGGAAAAGATTGGATGAGAAATAGGAAAGAGTCAGCAAACTCCAAAGGAAATGCTGCTGTTAAAAGGAACTCTGACATCTGAATAGTTTTTAATCCCTCCCCAGGGACATCATTGCTGTAGAGAACTCTCAGTCTGGAAACTTACTCCACCAATACAAACAGACAACTCCTCTGAAACTTGTGTTCCTAAAGAGTTACCTGGAACACTGAGGGTAAAGTGATTTGTCCATAGCCAGATAGCCAGTACATATCCAAAGCAAGAAACGAACACAGATCTCCTTGACTCCAAGACCAGATCTCTCTCTACTACATCTGCTGCCTCCCAAACAACTGTACTCACATATGAGGTGACTACTATACATTAATTGCACAATTTATCAACTTTTCCAGTTGTCCAAAAGAATAAGAGTAGAGAAACATCAACGAGTAACATTAAGTCAGATGTGCTGAAATCATCCATTATGTTTAGTTATGGGAAGAGGAAGGAAGAATTGTTTTCACAAATTACCATAAAGTACCATCTGATCAAACATGGAAATCCTGGAGTGAAATAACAAGAGCCAATATTTATACAGTGCTTACTATGTGCCAGGCACTATTCTAAGCATATTACAAATAGAACCTCATTTGATCCTTTACAGCAATCCTAGAAAGTAGATACTGTTATTATCCTCATTTTATAATTAAGGAAACCGAGGAAAATAGAAGCAAAGCAACTTGCCTAGGGTCACACAGCTCTCTGAGGCTGAATTTGATCTCAGATCTTACTGACTCCAGGCTAGGTATGCTTTCCACAGCACAACCTTGCTGCTCAGAAAAATTCTAAGGAATTATTTTAAACTCCTTTTAAAAGCTAGGAAGACTTCAATGAATTGATGCAAAGTGAAGTAAGCAGAACCAGGAGAACAATATATTCAATAATGGAAATATTATATGATGATCAATTGTGAAGGACTAAACTATTATCAGGAAAACAAGGTTCCAAGATAACCACAAGGGCCTTATGATAAAAAAAAAATTTTTAACCCACTATCCACAGCCAAAGAAGGAACTGTTAGTCTGATTGCAGATCAAAACATGCCATATTTCACTTTTTTTTCATGAGTATTTTATTTTACTATATGAGTAATATTTGTCTTCTGTCATGGCATAGAGTATATGTAAATATGTATTGTATGAAAACACAGATATAATCTATTATCAGAATATCACCTTGGGGAAGGGTGAGGGAAAGGAGAGAGAAAATCTGGATCAAAAAATATCAGAAAGCAATTGTCAAAAATTGCTTTTATGTATAGTTGGAAAATAATTTTAAATTAAATTAAAATAAATAATACATAAAACAAAATTTCTTCTAAAGAAACTGAGTGATTGTAGGCTGGACTAGTCTCTTGGAACTGGCACATGTACTATTCCATCTTTCAGGAACAATATAATGTGACAGAGGAAGCCTGAGCCCCCTAAGAGAAAGTCGGGTTGACTCACCCCTGGGCAACAGGAGCTGAGGTAGTCTGCTCAGGTTTCTCTTCAGAAAGTCTCTTCAATTGGAAAGTGTTGGGGGGGGAAAGATTTCCAGTCACCAGCAGGAAAAGTGGGTAACCCTCAAGAAAAAGTCTTTTTCCCACCTTCTCTCTTCAGCTTCTCAGGACTGAGAGACCCTCACTGCTCTCCTCTCCAGAGTCTTCTCCTCCTTCCAATTCCACTCCTGGGGACCCTCCTCCATCAAGGTAATTAATTTCACATACTCTTCAGTCTGGCACTTTTTCTTTAGAGCCAGCCTCTGTCCCAATAAGCGGTAGTGAAATGGACTGGGCACATGTTTCTTTAGTATCCTGTTTTCGCCATGTAAACTATCAATAAGTAACAATAGTTCACATATAAACTATGAGGTTGTGTGTCTTAAAAACAACTAGTGACATTCTTAACTACCAGGGCTCTCACTCTAAACATTCTGGATAAAATCAGCGGGTGGATTTCAATAGTTTGATTATATGGAGTACAAAAAAAAATGATGCCAAGATGAGCTCATGATAAAATGGGTCATATGTGCCCTCCTTTAGGCATTCTGAGTGCCAGGATTTTGAGGCCACATCCAAAGTCCAGATCTGTGACAGTGTCCTGGGTCATACCTGTCTACGATACTCACCTAGATGCAAACCCATCTTCTGGACTTGGTCTGCAATTAGCCCAAACCTTTAAGGAGGGAGATAATAATACTATGCATGTTGGTATACTACTTTAAGTCTTACAAAGTACTTTCCTACACTGTAAGGTGAGTAATACAAATTGTCTCTATTGTATCACCTCTATTTAACAAATGAAGAAAGTGAGGCTTGGAGAGATTAAATGACTTGGCCAGGGTCACACAAATGTCAGCATGGGGAAATCCTCACTCCTTCCACTTACAAAACCCACCTAGTACTTAATAGATAAGTCCTAAGCAAATTCCAGAAGCTCTCAAAGGTTAAGTGACTTGCTTGGGGTCAACATTAAGTGTTAACTCAATAAGTATAAAATGGGAGAGTATTTCTAACTTCATGTTTAATTCTGCAGAATCTATTGTATCATATATCTCATTGCTGTATTGCTAAATTGCCAGAATATTGCTATTAAAAGATGGTACTTTGTTTTTTGTGGAATACTGGGGTCATTAGAGGAGTATTGCAATTTTGCAAAGGAAAAACCAAGCACTTTATGCATGTACACAAATCTCATAGAAGGTTGTAAATAGCTCTTTGATCATGAAGCTTTATAATTAATATTTTAGGCACTATTAGAGTGAAGGGCTTAATATTTCCAAAACAACTGTCAAAACTATGAAAGATAAAGTAATTAAATTTCCATTACTGAGTTCAATAGGCTTCGCAGCCCACTTACCTCCACCTTTGCAATTCTTTTTTTTTAAACCCTTACCTTCCATCTTAGAATCAATTCTGTATATTGGTTCCAAGGCAGAAGAGCAATAAGGGCTAGGCAATGGGGGTCAAGTGACTTGCCCAGGGCCACACAGCTGGGAAGTGTCTGAGGCCACATTTGAACCTAGGACCTCTTGTCTCTAGGCCTGGCTCTCCTCTGCATTTCTTGACAAAACTCACCAATCTGTACTGTTTATCATAAACTGGACAGGCACTCCTCATGCACTTGGTCAAACTCTTCTCATTGGCTATGGATGGATAGCTAACAGTAAGCAATAGAGAGGCACAAGTGGATATGAACAGGCTGCAATATATAACAATAAGGAACCTAAGAACAGACATAAAAGATATTAAGGAAATGCATGATGTTGAAAGAAGATGTGATAAGGTCAAGTAATAAGAGCTGTGTGCTCAGAATGCTCCAGCTGCATCCCAGTGATGTCAGGAAAAAGAAGTCTTCCAGCAAGCTGGGTGTATCTCCCTGGGGTAAACTTATGGAAAGATCATAGAATTTGAGAGCTACATGCTTTCGTTCCAACTCATATACAAAAGGAATCTCAACAAAACAGGTCCACTTGAAGATAAGATCAAGAGATTATAGAAGAGAGATACGCATGGATATTGTGATCTGCACAGCTAGAAGGAACCACCAGGCCAATGAGTGCATAGGTCTGTGTATCTGGATATTATATATTCCTGGCTCCAGGTTCAGCATCCTACCTACTATTGCCAAGCTACCCATCAGCATCACACAGAAGCTGCAATTTGAACTCATGTCTCTTGACTCCATCACATGTTCTACTAGGCAACACTGTCTCTTAGTACATGAGGCATGCAAATTATTGGGGATACACAAAAGATAAATGCATTTTTTCAACCCTCCATTCCAATTGCAGTACAGAATTTAATAGGGATGGTGAAGGCAATCTAGGGATTCAGTTCTTTCAAAGGAAAACTACTGTTTCCTTAGTAAAGTAAGGAAACACCTAGGGTTTCTAAGAAAACCTATGTAATCCAAATTTTTTTCTTAAAAGCAGCCACTTTTCCCCTCAGTGTCCCACAGATTTCTTCCCTTCTAAAGGAAAGGAAGCCAGGAACAACTTCATAACCAGGTCTCAGTCTACCTGCAAGGGACCAATGGATTCCCACCAAGTGTTGGCAAGGGCTAGCCATTTTGCTCTTGGTACCAGTTTCCATTCTTACCACGTGGTTGAAATAATGCACAAATGGGAAAACTGAGTTCCAAAACACATTACTAATTACAAAAGAAGTCAGATAGCCAGCCTGTGTCTTCACACCACAGCCACATTTCACAGGAAATCTGACCACACTTCATCACTGGCAGGCAATTATGAATAGTTTTCCTCTGTATACTTTAGAGCCAAATTAATCACTAGAGTGGCTCAGTGCAAACAGGGCTGCTTAAGTCACCGGGAACCCCTGTGTCTTCTGAGTGCATTGAAATCATCGATCCATTATGAAGTGCTACAGGAAATCTATTAATTTGTCTTGCCCAAAAACAGTCACTGAAATTAATCAGTGCTTAATGATGTGTCTTTTGAAATCCCTGACTTCAAAATTAATTTCCACTCCTGCCCAAAGGCCTTGCTCTCCTAGTGTCCTGTCTTTGCAAACAATTACCCACATTTTGCAAAGCCATGTCTATATTTACACTTTGGAGGGAACTGTGAGTGACTTGACAGAGGGTTATTTTGGCCTTGCTTCTGTAACTCATAGGGTATGAAAAGGGGGTCAGATGAGACCCGAGAGGTAAACTAGTCCAGGAGCACCCTAGTATACTGAAAGAACACAGGCCAGGGATAAAAAAAAACTGGGTTCAAATTCTGGTTCAATTGATTCAACAAATGTATTTTAAACATCTACTGTGTAAACTCCTTGAGGGCAAGGATTGCCTCGATTTTGCCTTTGTAACCCCAGCGAAGTAAGGCTTCTTATATTATATTAATGGACATTACACATCCTCGCCTCTCTTTCTTCCATCTCCCTCCACCCCCAAATAACCATCTTTCATCTTAAAAATCCATAAGATTATGAAATTAACATTCCTTTGAAATATTAAAATATCCTTATCATTAATTATTGTTCTTAATGCTGTAGAAAAGAAAATCACTCTGCAGAATATATCTGATGAAATAAAGCATAAATTCCAGACCAAAAAAAAATACTAAAGTAGGAATTTAAATAAATGCTGGTGGATTCATTTATTGCTAAATGCCAGGTACTGTTTACCTATTGGGGATTCAGAGACAAAAGCTTAAGTCTTTCATTGTCTTTGGGAAAGTTAATAGATTTCCTGTAGCACTTCATAAGGGACTGATGATTTCAATGCACTGAGAGGGCACAGGGATACTCAGTGACTTATGTAGCCCCGTTTGCACTCAGCCATTCTAGTGATTAATTTGGCTGTAAATTATATAAATATGTGTTTTTGTTGGAGGGTCTGATTCATTTGGACACTATGGAGCATATTTCCGTGTCTCATACATGTACACTGAGTTTCTTGTTTGGAGGCAACAACTCTAAAACTGTACTCAAGCCAATGAGTCAATGAAACTGAGCACAGGTCTAAGCATTTGGAGATCTGATTTCTAGTTCAACATCCAATGGCTATAGACTATGAAAAAGTCATTTAACTTTCCTATGCCTATTTCCCTCTCTGTCAAAAACTTGTCCCATGGTGCCTTAAAGTTCTTTTGTTCCTATGCAGTAAAAAAAAGTACACACACACACACACACATACACACACACACACGTGTCATACCTAAAAAAGCTTTATAGATTAATATTGATCAAAGAAGGCCAGTCCAGATTAGTAACAAAACAAGCTACAGAGATTGATATTGGAGTAACTATTAATATTCCTATAAATTTGCATTTATAGAGTGCTCTGCGGTTTACAAAGAATTGAGAGTATCAACCCTAAGAGTATAGCTAGTACCATTATGAGCATTCTTAACTTACAGGGACTAGAAAGTGATGCTGAGTTTAAGTGATTTGTTCAAGGATGGAGCAGGGAAGTGGCTCAGTAGAGAAATGCAGAGCCTAAAGTCAGGAATACTCTTCTTCCCAAGTTCAAATCTACCCATGGACTTTTACTAGCTGTGTGACCTTGAGCAAATCACTTAACTCTCTTTACCTCAGTTTCCTCATCTAAAAAGTAAGCTGGAGAAGGAACTGGCAAACCACTCCAGTCTCTTCCCAAATGAAACCCCAAATGAAGTCATGACACAACAAATGACTGAACAATAATCAAGGATGCATGTTTAGTGAGTGGAAGAGGTAGAATTAGACCTGCAATCACAGGATCATGAGATCACAGATTTAGAGCTAGGAGAGATTTTAGAGGTCATGAAGAGCAATTTCTCCTCATTTTACAGAGGAAACTAAGGCCTAAAAAGATTAAATTATTTTCTAATGGTCACAACCTGGAAAATAGGTAATAATCAGAATTGTATATATCTATATGCATAAATCTATAAATTATAACTAACACTCACATAGCACTTAGCATGTCCCAGACACTGTGCTAAGCCCTTAATAATTATTATTTCATTTGATCCTCACAAAAACCCTAGGAGTACATGCTATCATTACTCCCATTTTACAGATGAGAAAACTGAGGCATATAGAAGTTTTGTCCAGGGTCACACAACTAGTGAGCATCTAGGTTTGATAATTAGTAGTAGTAGTAAAATGTTGAACTTGAACTCAGGTCTTTCTGACTCCAGCATTCTTTTCTCCATACCACTTCTCTGCCTTCTATAGATAGCAAATGGTGGAGCCCAAATATGAGCCCAGTCCTCTGA